>NW_010247944.1:0-10852 GCF_000690775.1 Eurypyga helias
GCCAGAGTTAAACCACGACAACTAGCTAGTACAGTTTTAATCTAGAGTCAGCATCTCAGTTGTATAATTATGGGAAATATGCTGCTATATTACTTTTTGCTTTATTAAAAATATACTCAGATTAATTCCCATTATCTATACAGACATGGGGAAGCAGTTCTCAGAGGTCAGATTTCCCAGTTTAATGATGACTTTAACTTAGGAACTTTAACGAAATGATACTTGGTATTTACATTCAATTAAAGACACTCAGACAGAAAAAAAAAGCCAGTACAGCTATTCCATTTTAAAAGCATTGTACAAAACTGCACAGTTAGTGTAAAAGTAGTACTCTCTTGTAATCTTTGAGTACAAAACAGACAGCAGAATTAAAAAGTGGGAGATAATTTCAGGGAAAACTCCAGAAAACTAATATCGTCTTTCATATCCAAATTATTTTTCAATACTACAAAGAAATGAAATGAAAACAATTGAAGACTTCAGTGCTGTAGATCTGGTGATTTTGCTAGTGCAATGCTTCCTCGCTAACAGAATCAGCTTGTCTATACTTCTCTCTCCAGCTAGAGTGCTTCTACAATATAGAGAAAAATGAGGTAATCAAAACTTACTCTGAAGAACACAAGACCTTACTGATTTCAAACTATCAAGCTTCCCAAAACCATTAAAATGTTTGCATGTTTCAGAAGATGTCATCACACACAAGTAAATCAATTGGTTTCAGATGAAGAAATAAGCACTGCTAGTGATTCAGTGTTGCCAGGGAACATGACAGCATCAAAGAACAGTCCAAAGCATTTCAGGAGTTTGTGAAAGCATTTTACCTGAGCTTCTGCTTACTTAAGATATCCTACTGAGCTAATGGGCTGGAGTATGCCAAAGGGTGGCAAGAATCCCTTTTTGTTTATTTGACTACAGAGAGAAAGGCTGAAAGACTCTTGAAGCAGGCTCTGGAAAACTGGGGAAAGTGTAAGAAAATGGTACAAATTGAACCAAATGACTCCAAAACTGTATGCAAGGAAGCATACTGCTCCTAAAGAAAAAAGTCAAATCAGCTATCAAAACTGAAAGGGACAACAGATTATTTTTATTCTCTTTACACAAAAAAAAATTTCCTATATACATGAAAAAATCACAATAATGATTTTGAACATATTAGTGAAGTGGTATTTAATCATTAACCTACTTCCCCCCACCCCTTTCTACTCCCCACCCTCTGGTCAGTATTCCCTGAGTTAAGTCTAAGTTAAGTCTCCCATTAAGTAACTGAAAGGGAAAGGGAGGTTGTCCCCTCTCTTTTTCTTTTGTTTTGGGTTTAGGTTTATGGGTTTTTTCAAGTTTCTGGTGGGCTTGGTTTTGGGTTTTTCGTATGGTTTGGGGGGATTTTTGCTGTTTATTTGTTGGGTTTTGGGGAGCTGGGGGGCTGGTCGGTTTTCAGGGAAGATTTGGAGGATTTTGTTTCATTTTTCCAAAATTAAATCACATATGTGACTTCAGAAGAAAGCATTGTTTTCCTGAACCCAGATTAGAGCTTGGTATCAGTGACACATCATCCCCATTTACTACTCCACTTCAGTCACTGTTGAACAAACATTCAATAATGATGTACCCATAGATAACAGCACATCACTAAGGGAAAATACAGATCTCTTCTGGCCAATTAGAACCTTTCAATTGACAATGATTCTTTGCTTGTAATTGCATTAACTAATTACACTGATAACGGACCAAGTTTTAATCCATTTAACATAATTTTTATATTGTTTCAGTTGAACAGTCAATGTATCAGCAGACTTTTGGAAAAAATTTGTTTTGTGTGCATAGTTAGCATACAACCACTTCAAATATCCTCTAAACACTAAGATAGAGAAGATTTATTTTTCATAACCCCATTCTAGTGCATATTAATTACTCTTTTAGTTCTTGATTAACGCACTTTTATATTTCCAAGCTTTTGTATTTCTGCCTAGGTTCTCATGTGCACGGATTGACAAAGATGTTGGAAAATTAGAGGATATTTACAGAAAAAGGCACAAGAAATTTTAAAATATTGAGAACCATAAAAATGAAAAACTAAGCAGTGTATTTAGCTGAAAAGAACAGATAAGGAAGTGACTCTGTCAGAGTCTACACATAAACAGAAACTTAACAGCAGATGGAACAAGCCAGCAGCTTGTTCAACTACAGTAAAGGCAAGTATAACAGAGTACTTGGTTGTAAGTTTACCAAGAGTGAAGGACTCACTCCAAACACAGACTAATTTTTAATCTGGGCCTTCTTAGACCAAAAGAAGAAAAAAAAATGCAGTTTGAACATAAATAATTTTTATATCAGAAAATGTAACAGTTAAATGATCCCAATGTCCTGCGCTGCAGAATCAGCCATTAAAGACATCTGTAGTTTCTCCCTCAGAGAACAGTGAAGAGCAACAGTTAAATCAGAGAAAACATTTTACCACCAAAACATTTTACTACCAAACTTAAGGACAGTTGAAATTGAAAATATTCCTTTAAATTGGTATTAACATTTGAGCCTTATTACATATTCTGGATCATCTTTTCTTTGTATGTGACTCTAAATTTACTGAAAGCATGATGCCCACCTGGAGATGGGGAGGAAAAAGTCTGTGGTTGCACCTGTAGTTCCAGATAGTTAACTTCCAAAAATATATGAAGGGGGAAAAGAAGCAGTAAGCAGAAACATTCATGATGGAGCTCTTGCAGACGGAAAAGAAAGCTCCTTTAATTGGGACTTTTAATTACAAAGCAAAGAACATAACAGACTGGCAGAGCATAGGTTGAGCAGAAAGAGGCAGGTGGCAAGTCTGCTCGAGATATGAAAAGCAGGCAGCAACAGAAGTCTTAGTCACTACCTCCTTGTTGGAATAGTACACTTTGTTTATTTTCAGACATTAAAGATTTAAGACTGAGTAGCATATACCCATGTGCATATATTTTTCTCTTACTGTGTTATTTTTTCTGTTGCTAAATTCAGAGCATCCAGATGCATTTGAGCCAGTCGCAAGCCAGGGAATGTCAAAAAAGCACCAATAAGTGAACACAGAACAGCCAGGAACAATTTGAAGGTTAGTTTAGACACAGGACCCCTAAAAGAAAAGAAAGGAAATAAGCATTTTCTTGGCAAGGAAGTTGGGGAATGGGGGCATGGGGCAGGGAGAAGGGGAGGCATATTAGAGACTACTTTCAACTCAACAGTATCTCATATTTAATAAAAAAGGCAAACAGTATTCTATAGTTTTACTCTGGAATACCAGCATTATTACAAACCAATCAGGAGTTAAAAATTTAAAAAAAGTCATCCATTTATTTCCTAGAAAAACAGAAAACCTAAGCTACTGCTTGTAGGATGTTAAATTTGTTAGTAGAGAAGAACAAAAAAAATAATTTTATAATTAACAACAAATTATGTAGCAGAAATAGCTAGTAGAATAAACTTAATGATTATGTTTTTGAGAGAGGAATAGGTGCATCGTAAGTCTAACTGGTCAAAGACAAAATGCACAGTTAAGTTATACTACTTATATTCTACCTTTATCCCTTAAAAAGCTCTATCAAACTGTTATTACTGCAGTTTTTCACAAATTTAACTAAAATATACATGTGGCCAATTAGCGTTTCTCTTCCAAGTGATTAATAGTTTATTTTCATGAATTATGGAATATATTAAAAACTAACAGAAAAGAAAAAAACAAGATCAACAATGAATCGATTAATTCAAGAATTAATAAACACTGGATTACACAAAAATACAGGCAACATGCAACGAAAATATTAAAGAACAAAAATCTAGTGATGCACATGAGTTTCAGACACTTTCTTAATCTACGTCATACAAACTACCAAAAGACACCATCATCAACTCAATTGCTGCTGTAAACAGCCAAAGCATTGAAAAAGTTCAAAAATAAAACAAACACTTAACAGAAAAAGTAATATGAAGTTAGCAAATTTACAATAGCTTAGGAAAAGCAGAGTGAAGAAAGGCTACGAAACACATGGTATTCAGTTAAGGGTTTCCCATGAGTTTTTTTCATAAATGACACTCATCTAGTTTGAGGAAACTTCTGTTCCTCAAAATTAAAGCGATTCTATAGCCTCTGCATGACACCTGAGAACTTCCAAGCACAAAATCCAAAGCTGCCTTTCCACAGTTGACAATATACCCCATAAAAGCATTCCAGAGCATATGTAGACTAACAGAAATCCATTTTACAATACACAAAGGCTGTATATGACAGCAGTTGTATATTTAGGTAATGTCACAAGCTATGGCACGTTCCTTAAACAAACTATACAAAACTTGGATGTCCTGTAGCAGATGTTTTTGCGTAGTAAGAACACTACTACAGCCTGAAAACAGGACCAAGTGCCAAAATTTACCCCAAATACCAACTTTATCACAAGCTCCACCTATAGCTTTTGCATGTTCATCCTGTTACATGCCACAGGAATAGCAAAAAAGTATTTATCACTTGTTTTAAGCAATCCTTGCAAAGCTGAAGGAAGTTACCCTGAGAAAATGTTTATAGCTTTGAACCGAATTTTATGAACTACAACCAAAATGTCAGGGTAGAAAGTATCTCCAAATTAAAAGAGAAAACAAAAATGCAACTGAAATTACTTGTGAGTACTGATGAATTATCTTCATTAAGCCACCTCTTTACATTACAGACACAATATGCATGTACAAGAGCAAAACATGCAAGACAAATGCTTGCTAAGAAAACCCAAGTGGTTCAGTTACAAAAGCACATATAAAACAGACAAATGTACTTCCAGAAACTTACTGGGATTCCAAACCCTGCTTTTCAAGAAACTGCATAGCACTTTCTGAGAAATTCGAGAATCCTGCAGAGACACATACATTATATGTATTTTATTACAGTACAAATGCAGAATCCTAAAATACTAGGTAACAGGTCATGTTTAAACAAGGTTTCGTATGCCTAGCATAGCTCTTCCATGCGTTAAGTAGTATGTCATAATGCAATAAAACTTGATTATTAACACATATTTGCACATTACAGGAACAAGAATAAAAATATTTTTCACAAACATAAGTTTAGGATTTTCAGTAAAAAAGCTTCACTTTACTATGAAAGACAAAATGGGTAAAATGTAAAACGGAAGTCAGATGTAATTAACAAAACAAAGAACCAAAGTGAGGATTACACTATTTAAAAGAAAACAGGGAAAATACACAAGACAGCCTTCAGAATCTGCATTCCGAAGCAAAAATTTCTTCTAAGTTCATACAGAGCTCATTTTAACACAGACATTCTCAGAACCACCTAAAAGACTGGACATAATTATTTCAGGTCATGCAATCACCAGAGCTGTTGCAAACACTAAAGAAAGGAGTTACCTGATTCAAGTCCAAACTCTAGATAGTTTTCTGTCACAATAAGAATTGCCATTGCTTTCACAAAGAAGAAAAATCCAAAGGTGACACAGACTGATCTTTCACCTCCATCCTCTACTTTGAAATAATGGGTAGTCAACGAAAAAAGTACCTTACTACACAAGAAAAAGGTCAAGGAAAATTAAGTCTGTAAAATAACTGTATTTAAGAATTACAAAGCTGTATTTTAGTCATCTACACCAGGGCTGTTCCATGATGCGCAATTTTTTTTAAAAAGTACTATGTGTTCAGCCAATTTCAGGTTAAAATTACAGAACACTGTAAAGCATAATAATCACATAATGGGTAGCCAGGAATACACTACTCTGGAGTATATTTTTGATTTAGGCTTACTTAGAGTGAACTGCAGCAATATCCACTGTGAGCCTAGGAGAATTAAACCAGAGTTGCAATGTAAATGATTAAATAATCATTAATTACATCAAACAAAAAAATAAGACAATTTTATCTTCAATACAAAATACTGAACTAAATAAAAAATGGTCCACCTAACCACATAATTCAAGATTTAAGATACCTTAATTTCAAAATCCAAAGTATGGCTTCTGAACGCAACTCTGATGGCAGGGAAGCAAATAAACATGCTTTTAACCACAGAGGAGCTGTAAATGTTCTTCCTGGATGCACAACCCTATGGTATACATGCAAACAGCAAGAACAGGATGCTCCAAGCAAGGATTTTATCAATAATGTGATGGAATTTCTCAGCTATGAGAACTTCTGCTCACAGGGAGTGTAGACCTGCCTTACAAGAAACTGTGACAAATGGCATGGGATTGCTTACAGATTATTAGGTGACTGTTTACTAAACAGAAAACATGTGAAAAGATGAAAGTTTTCTCCTTTTTAACACATTTATAAACATAATTAGCTCCAAAGGTAAACAGAAGTTTAAGATAATTTTTTCATTATTAATTGTCAACTCTTATTACTATGACCTGAAGCTCATTTTAATTGATTTTTCTCCTTTTTTTTTTTCTTCCCCTCAAATGGCAGGCAATATCCAGCCCATACTTAAATAAAGCACTTGGTGATCACTCCAGACATTACCAGCTTGGAGAAACCTAAGAGAGAAAGAAAAGGATTTAAAGTGCAAACTGTACCTTTTTTCTCCGCTATGCAGTAATATATTAATTCATATTTGCACTTTTTATAATACTGGGAGTATTTTAAGATGCAGATTACAAAAACACCTGTTTTAGAGGATCTGTTCAGTAAAACATTTGAACAGTCATCAGTTAATCTCTCAAGAAACTCTATGATTATGCAATACCGCACTTCATTAGGTAAGCACATATTTTGCACATTGCTGTATTTCTTGTATATGCAGAGAGGTGCTCATATGCACCCCATAAGAGGGGCCTAAGCACAGCACCTGATAACTCTAATTTCAGAGAGCTCTCTTCGTATTTCACAGAAAGAACTGATACATCTAAAGGAAGACTTACCTCATCCTACAACAAGGTACATGATAGGCATTATCTACGTTTCCAGACTCTGTTCTAGAAAGATCTGTTTCTCTAAGAATACATTCTTAAACTAAGTCTTTTACAGCTGGAGACATTGATCACAAGTTGAAAACACATTATTTTAAAATCTTGAAGTTATACAAAGGACTTTGTAACAGTTTGTGACCAACTGCCCTAACCTATAAATAGATTTATAGCCTCCTAGATACTTCATGTTTTCAACTCTGGATTGTGCCTAAACGATGCTGGAAATGCAACCAGGAGAAAGAAATTATACTCATAGTAAATTCCAATTATAATGCAGATTCAAAACCCAATATATAAATTAATGATTATGCAAACCATGTATGACCAAAACCCTCTGTTAGTTGAATATTCACCACTGCATTCTATTTCAGGGATGGAGAAAATCAAAGTATTATAGCTCACTTCACCACTTCCTTTCACTGCTTGACCTATGTTTCAAGACTGACTGAGAACTAATTTGGAAGTACCTAGTACTAAATTAATAGATTTCCCCCCCACCTCATCTTTTATTACCTTTTTTTTTCTGTCACAAAAGGTGATATGCCTATAGAATTTGTGGTATACACTTTTACAAAAATAATTTAATCTTTGAAACCGCTACAATTACGGAATTTTTGAGCGATACAGTCTACTAGTGTTTGTGCACATGGTTGAAGAGAAAAAGATACGTCTTCTCTTTCTATTAAAATACATAAAACTGGCATTCATAATTGAAATCCAAGTAAACTCATCTATATTATTTCTGACTGTATATATGTAGAAAAAAAACACAGTTAAAGGCTCAGAGGTTAAGATATTTGATGACTGACATTCCCTAGAACAACCTTCCGTCAAGTTAAGACTGTTGTTTTCCTTTGCTATGCCATCCGTGTTTTCCAGAAGTAGCCACTGAAATTTACTAACCTACCAATGAAATCAGGTTAGTTACCTTTTCAGATAAAAGACAGCTTCACAGCTGAGGAATACTTTTGCTATACCGCACTAATTCTCTTAAATACTTTGCCTTTGTAACAGAAATGATTGCATACAACACTGTTTAATGGTTTATAAACAAAAAGTTAACTAACCTGACCTTTTCAGTTGTTCTCGGTGGTGAATCTGAAATACCTCTGTAAGTATAGTAATTTAAATCAGGCACATGTTACCATTAAGAATCATGATCACTAGGTCTTGTCCATCTTACTCTACCCTCATGCACATTCTTCCTCCTGCCAATAAAGCATTTTCTAATTTTACAAACCCAGCCAGGGTGAATCCAATACACCCCACCTGGATTCCAGGTGTCCATCAAGCCACTCTGTCACTCCTCTCCTCAGATGGGCAGAGGCAAGAAAATAGAAATAGGCTCCATGGCTGCAGGGCACAGGCAGCCTCACCATGGTCTTCATCACAGGCTGCCAGGGAAATCTCTGCTCCGGTGCTTGGAGCACCTCCTTCCCCTCCTTGGCAATAACCTGGGGGTCTGCAAAGCTGTGACTCTGGCATATTCTCACTCCTCTCTCCAGCTACAATTGCTCTTCCCAGTTTTTTTCTCCCCCTTCATAAACTTCTCAGCCCAGAGGTGCTGTACAATGTGACAGAAAACTAGTTCTGCCCATCTGTTTCCTTTGTATAATTAATAAATGACTGTTCAACTACCTAGAACTGGATAAGTAATTATACAAGGTTACACGTGTAGACAGATTTCTTATTTCCCAGAATTTATTTATTTCTGAAGGCTTGGTCCTACATATCAGGCCATTCTTCTCTAAACTTTCCCAAGTTTGCATATGTTTTCAGAAGTGCCACCTGAATTTTAAACTTTAACTTCTCTCACCTCAACAAAATGATATAAGCCCTTAGGAATTCTCTCTCTAAAGTACACTGCCTATTACCAAAAACTCAAAACAGTATTGGTCCCTTACACAATACATGCCCAGGGACAAAAAAGCTAAAGCATCTGATCAACTGTTCACGGTTTGTTAAATAAAATTTAGATTTTAGCACATGATCTTTTGCTTTTAACACTATTCAATGTGATCTCACTTCCCTTGCAGTCATGTAGGAAGGCTACTGAGAAAACATAGCTGATGTGCTTCTAACATGCAGGGACTAATAGATCCGTTTCAATCTCCTCCAGGTCCAAATGTGCAATTACATCTGAGGCGCTTCAGCCAGATTAGGATAAAACCAGAAATGGTGGTTTAGGCTCAATTTGTATAAAAATTGCAGGTGAGAATGAAACAATCAAAAGAAGACCCTAAGAGTTACTTGCATATTCACACTACTGAGACAGAAAGCTTGCACTGCCAGATAATTTAATCCTTTTTAATTTCTGCATTTGGTTTTGCCCTGTGTTGATGAATTATTTCAGTGAATTTTCCTAGTACAATTCACAACTCTGTGTCACCTCAGGTTGCAATCACTGTAGTATTATTTAAGTTGGCTACACACCAGATTTGAAAGATGAAGCAAATGGGGCATTGACAGCAATAAAGTTAAGGGTGCATTGTGGCTTTAGGATCTGAAGCTTGTTTTTCCATTAGTTCTTTTAACCTCCCCCTCATCCTCAAAATGGGAGTCAAAGTTGTTGGCTTTCATTTCTGACTTCTCAAGCAGCAGCTGATTCTCACTCCTTCCCTCTGCCAAGATCGAACTAGAATTCCTGACTTTATCCAAACAAATAAAGCACAAAGGCTGTGCAATAACACCAAGGTATTAGCTATAATATCACCGTAAGGTGCTCAACAGCCAGACACTGAATTTCCTGTCACTACCTAGCAGACAAGAAAAAAAGGATTTTGGACTCTGGATCTGTCCACTGACAAGTCAAAGGAGACTACGTGGTGCAGAAGCAAGCTACTGACAGTCGGGTTTTTTTCATAATCTGAGTTAACTCCCTCTTCTAGTAAGTTCTTACTCATTACAAGGAAAATTCTAGATATCATTTATACTCCAGGCTACATAGAAAAAGAATTCCTGTCCTTATCGTATAGGAAGCACACATTTTCATAATTATCAAGTACAAACAAGCATCAAGCATATTCAGAACTGTTAGCCAAATACAACCAAACATTCAAGGGCAACAAGAAGGGCTTCTATAGGTACAGAGGTAGTAATGGTAAAAGGAACATAAGGGAAAATGTGGGCCCTCTGGAGAAGGAAACGGGAGTTGGTTTCCAGGACATGGAAAAGGCTGAGGTGCTCAATTTTGCCTTGGTCTTCACTGGCAAGAGCACAAGACACACCCTCTGAGTGGCAGAAGGCAAGGGCATGGACTGGGAGAAAGGAGAGCTGCCCATGGTTAGAGAACATCAGGTTTGGGAACACCTGAGGAACCTGAAGGTGCACAAGTCCATGGGACCCAACGGAATACATCTGTGGGTCCTGAAAGAACTGGCGGATGGGGCTGCAAAACTTCTCTTCATCATATTTGGAAAGTCGTGGTAGTCTGGTGAAGTTACTGCTGACTGGAAAAGGGGAAACATAACCCCCATCTTTAAAAAGGGAAAAAAGAAAGGAAGATCTGGGAAAACTACAGGCCAGTCTGTCTCACCTGCATGCCTGGCAAGATCATGGAGCAAATCCTCCTGGAAACAATGACAAGGGACAAGGAAAACGAGGAGGTGACTGGTGACAGCCGGCATGGCTTCACCAAGGGCAGATCATGCCTGACGAACATGGTGGCATTCTATGATGGGGTCACGACCCTGGTGGATAGAGGACGGGCAACTGACGTCATCTACTTGGACTTGTGCAAAGCCTTCGACACTGTCCCGCATGACATCCTTGTCTCGAAACTGAGAGACATGGATTTGACGGATGGACTGCTCAGTGGATAAAGAACTGGCTGGATGGCCGCACTCAGAGAGTGGTGGTCAACGGCTCGATGTCCGAGTGAAGATCGGTAATGAACAGCATTCCTCAGGGGTCGGTGT
>NW_010247945.1:0-7100 GCF_000690775.1 Eurypyga helias
AGAAAAAAAAAAAGGGATGAACCAAAAATTCTTGGCACAATGCTTTTACTCCAGTTATGCTGAAGACCTTGTGTCACCTTATAATCAGGAACTTGTGACTTGATCTGCCTTTATTTATGTATCATGTAAGGAAATGATTAACATTCATGATGTCACTGCTTGAATTTTCAGTGGCAGTTCAGAATAAAAGCACACGCGAAACATTTTCCAGATTCCCTTTAGTTTACTGTGTATGCGCATTGCCACCTAGAGTCAAGGTTATAACTGTAGGCATGGAAATAATTAAGGAGCCCAACCATACCAGCTATTTTGAAACGCTTCTTTGAACATGAGCTTTCCTACACCAAACAATGAGCCCATGCAGTCTCACATCTCTTACGGCAGCTGTCATCAGATGCTGTCACAAAAACGCATGAATTCCCCACAACAAATCTGCCGTAACCAAAACTAGCTGCCAAATGATAAACAGCAACTATCCTTGGTGCCGCCTGGAAACATGCATTTGCGCTCTCTTATTTTTCTGCGTGAAGGATCCTGAGGATTTTCCAACTACCCATACACATAAGTGTGTACTTCAGTGTCCACTAAATTCTTGGCCTTGCCAACAGGAAAAAACACGAAGCAGCAATTGTCAGAACAGTGAAAAACCTCCTAAACTGACTGTTGATCACCATATTCAAATTACTGTAATTGCTGCTGTGCTGAAGATGGAGCCAGTGCTGAAAATACTACTTCATGTCACTACTCTGCTGGCCAGCTATCCCTGCACGCATTCGGTACCCCCTACTTCTCCATCACCACCTGTCTTCCATTCATCACTTCTTTTTTTTCTTTCATTTTCTACCACAATCTACTCACCCAAGACATGGCCATCAATGCAGCCTGGTTTTCACAGCAGTTCTTCACCTTCCTGACCTGGACTAAGCTTTAAGATTCTCCTGGAGGCTTACCTATCTCAGGAACCATAAATATAGCACAGGCCTTCAATAAACACAGATCAGGCCATATGAAACAAGCCTGTAGTTTAGAAGGAGACAGAAACTTTATGAAGGCCCACATGCTGGTAGAGCCAACTTTGCTATTTATATCTGCTCGGAAACGTGTTTACCTCCATTCTAATTCTCATTAGAAGGCCCACGGCCTTACTGTGCTACTTCCAGATGCAACACCTTCATCAACCTGGTCCACGTCTAGATAATCCCTGTGGCTGCACTGTACATATTCATACCCTCCTGACGGTGGTTCTTCCTTTTAGAAAGGAACGTTTTATAGAAAAGCAAACTCCCAATTACCTAGAGAGAATATAAACAATTTTTGCTGAAAGTTTAAGACAGTATCAAATGAAGAATGTCAGTTACCAGGTGCTAACGGTAGTCCAGAGTTGTCTTAGTAATTGTGCCAAAGTTTTGTCACTGCCAAAGAATTTTCTTCTCACTGGATGTGAAAGCACATGCAAATTAAAACATCTTGAGCTAACTTATTTATGTACAGCCCTTGAACTAAAGCTCTCTAGAAAAATGGAGTTGCAAGTCAAGACCAGTGTTTTGGTAGCCCACAATGACCTGTTATCTGCAGACACTGGACACAGAGCAATAACATACCTTGATCACACCTTCTGACAGCTCTAATGCGAAGTTTACAGAACCTACCATCGCTCTCCCTTACCCTGCCCAGCCTTTTCTATAACCCAAACTCTCAGACTCATTTAAAAATGTTTTCCAAGGCTTTTCAATCTGCCTCTATTTGCAAACAGATGAATGGAAAAAATTCATCAGCTCAGCAAATAAATGCTCTCAAAGTAGCTGTAACATTCCAGCATGTAACCCAGAGCCCACGACTGGAACAAACTAAGAGGAATGTACTTGCCCACAGCGTAATTGCAAATAAACAGCCCACAACACAGTGCAAGCTTGATTTGTTTTAAAGGGCTTATTTATTTTGTATGGAATATCTCAAACAGAATCATAGAATGTTTTGCGTTGGGAGGGTCATAAAGACCATCCAGTTCCAACCCCCCTGCCATGGGCAGGGACACCTTCCACTAGACCAGGTTGCTCAAAGCCTCATCCAGCCTGGCCTCGAACACGTCCAGGGATGGGGCATCCACAGCTCCCTGGGCAACCTGTTCCAGTGCCTCACCACCCTCACTGAGACGCACTTCTTCCTGATATCTAATCTAAATCTTCCTGCTTTCAATTTAAACCTGTTACCCCTTGTCTTGTCACTACAGCCTCTTGCAAAAATTCCCCTTCCAACTTCCTTGTAGCCCCTTCAGGTACTGGAAGGTGCTATAAGGTCTCCCCGGAGCCTTCTCTTCTCCAGGCTGAACAAGCCCAACTCTCTCAGCCTGTCCCCATAGCAGAGGTGCTCCAGGCCTCTGAGCATCTTTGTGGCCTCTTCTGGACTCGCTCCAACCGGTCTATAGCCTTCTTACACTGAGGGCCCCAGAGCTGGATGCAGTACTGCCGGTGGGATCTCACAAAATCATAGTAGAGGGAGAAAAATAACCTCCTTTGACTTTTAAAATATGTATTTTGAAGACAACAATAAAACCTCTTCTGTCCTGTGAACACTGGGGAATGCTTAGACAGATTTTAATGCTAAAATGCATTCTGTCACTGCATAACTGCTGTATATGAAGCTCCCAGAGATTTTAAATGTCTAAAGTATGTTTGCAAAGATACTAGCTAATAATGCAAAATACTGGATCCTGAGAATAGTGGATGGTGTGAAATATAAATCCCACAAACATAGTGATGCATGTTTTACCTGGGGGGTAGGGGGGGAGAGTAGGGAAAAAACAAAACCAAAACAAACACGTCAGCGTATTACTAAATCTATTTCCTCACTAATTTGTTTTGGTAATAGTAAACATGTAATAGCAGTTGCATTTTTGCCAGAAAAGGAGTTTGTTTTTAAAAACATTTTTAAAGTTATCTCCTAAGACAAGTTTATGTATTTGAACTTTATGTAACTAAAAATGTGTAGGAGAACTAAGTATTGTTTAAATATATATGCAGCTAATCTGAGAGCAGGCAGAAGCATTTCCAAACAAACATGAATAAATACTTAAAGCGTTAAGCCATCTCCTTTGTTCCGTGGGTATTAAGAGACCCTAACAATCTAAATGAATAAGCAGTGAACAGATACTTCACAGCACAAATACTAGGAAAAAAAAAAGTTTCCAAATGTTTACTAAGGTGTCTGACAAGCTGAGAATTTTAAGCAAAAAGACCTAACAACATTGCAAAGTTACAGAAGCAACCATCTTAGGAGATAAAGTCAGGAACTTCACACAGTAATAGTCCCAAAGTTTTCAGGTACACTCACACAAAACTTTATTGTCCTTAGCGAACACATTATTTAGAAAAATCCTAAAAAATTCACAAGTTGCCTTCTTCAATGATTATTCCAGCAAAAATACAGTGTTTGCCATCCTTTAAGACAAATCACATTCGTAAAGTCTGACAGTCTGCCCATACAATGTCAGTCTACTATTAAAGTATTTCTAACTGTACTTCAGCTTGCACATAAATTACAGAAGACAAGCATTAAGTTTGTATTTCACAGGAAGAAACACTTACAATTCAATGATCTTCCATAAAATTTTTCTGCAAAATCTGGAGTCTTTGCAAAACCCACACCTCAGTCTGTTAAGTTTAAAAAAGTGTGTGTGGTAATTCTGTATCGCATTAACTTCTCTTGACACATCTGTGCACACCTGGCACTCCATTGCTACGGACTGGTTCAAAGCTGACATCACAAGGAATGAATAGCATTAACGTAAGAATGGACCAAAAACCTAAACCTGGAAGCCCAGTGCTTTGAGTAACATGAAAAGCAGAAGGTGGGAAAAAAAAAACCACCAAAACCCACCTTTTCCACGAAAAGAATGTAAAAAACTTACAGAACACTGACAGCTTACAGAAAAAAGATCCCCTTTTCCTTACACCTCCCTGCCACATTTGTTTTTGGTTTGCATAGAACAGGGAATGTTTTGCCTGCTTTTGGTAGGCTCATATTTTTTGGTTTAGCTATTACACAGAAAAAAACCAAACCATCAATAATCACTACAGTTTGTGTGCTTTATGATAAATATTTCACTATCAGCTACTACAGTTACATCTCTTTGTTCAGGATGGACGAAAAAATTTTCCACTGCTTTTTGACATATCTACCTGTTTCTTCTAATTGCATCCCCAAGTTCTAATTTTCTGTAGTCTTTTAGCCTGCCTCCATGTTTTCAAGCATTTCTGCTAGCCATCGCAGCCTCCACCAGACGGCATACTCTGTCCTAATCGCGATTATCACATCTGCTTAGACAACTCAGACTTGCTTTTGCAGGCTGACTTAACACTGTTTCTTCAATAAGGCAGAAGCATGCTCATTTTTCTCCCTAGTAGAAAAACTTGAATCCAAATGGAAACAGGTTTCCCATGAGTAGATGAGCAACCATGAAGAGTTGATCAGGTCTCCATTTCAGTCTCCATGGTATCAGTCCTTGAAGGAGTTTTAGCTTCTGGTGTAGTCTCTCCATCTAGGTTCTGAATATCAGACAAATCAATAGCAGGCAGTGGTGCTCTCCAGTACAGGAATGAGTTATACTGACAGAAATCTTCTTGCTTTGAAAAGAGACAAACACAAGGATAACAAGACATTAGGGTGTATCACAGCAGTACAAAATAATAAATGTTATAAAAGAAACTAAACCAAGGAAGAGCTACTCAGCTGTTCCATATTAACAGTTCTTATAATTTTACACAGGAAAATATGAGCTATTTATTTCTAAGGAAAACACCATAGAAAATCTCAACCAAATAATTTAATGTTGTCCTTTTAAATATTCTTGTAAAGAATTACTGTACAACCTCTGTGAAATACTTCTGTGACTCCACCAATTTATTCAACTTGTAATCTTTGCACAGAAGATACTGTAAAACTTGAGCAATCATTGGACTTGGCATACAAAACTGTTCACCGCTTTTTCTTCTCACAGTGGTATACCAATTTCATGCACATTCAGAAGCTGGTATTCAGGAGAATGTGTTTAGCTATTTTACATCAACTCAGAGGATGATCCTTGCAGAAAAAGTAAAGCATTGGTAGTGTTTCTACCACATTCTGTTTCTACTTTTCTGTATCTTCATTGTACTCAAGTATTACATGAGAACAATAAAGATCTCTTCTAGGGGCAGGGAGGGGAAAGTTTAAGAACTGCTAAGTAGTACAAGAAAAGCTCTGGTAGGACATGCGCTCATCTACTACTATAGTCTGCAATTATACGTCTTTTTAAAACCTCTGTTTGAAATCACACTGCTTATTTATAAGCACATCATGATTACAAACAATGGCCACTATCTGTGCATATTTCTATGAACACAGTATTTCTAAGAAAAGGAATTCTCAATCATTCCTTAGGTCTTGAGCATGTACTTTCTTCTGGTATGTAGGAAAACCCTGAATACTGCCACAAACCTCAAACAGTGCATTTCCACATAATATGGATTTGTTATTTTTCCCAACGTACAATTGGTATTTTTAAATACTTTACTTGAGTGTCTCAGAAATAATAGGTGCTGACCAAAGTATTTTTAACAAATAAATTGGTACAACTGTTTTGGTATGGCTCTTGAAAAATGTCATGCTTTGTCTGCTGGCTCTGCAGCAGAATAAAAGAAAGCATTCTAAACAATCGCAGTAAGCACCATCCCTAAACCCTCTCAGATGCTGGAAAAATGATGCTCAAAACACTCCTCAAAACAGAGCGGTACCTAAACTCAGCATACTTTCCATTTGAATAATAGATTTTTCTATTTGTTACCACACAAACCTTTCATGACATACAATTTATTGTACCAGGTAACCCGTTTTTACTACAAAAAAACCCTGCATTATTCAACACCTGTAATTACAGGCAGCATCACTCACACAGAACTGTGCAGGGCAGGTGGCAAGCAAGTTCTTTGAAAACAATCTCCATCAACAGAGTTTCCAAAACCGAGAGCTAGCCTTACAAATTCCCCCCCGTGTTTAATCCAAACTCTCCTTATATTCTGATAAAAAGATACTGCTCACACTGTAGGAGCTAAGTCAGAAAACACCTGTGCCAGATGCTTTGCATGCACAGAATAAATGACAGTCTTCTGTTTTCAGAGAGATTATAATCTGAAACATCATTAACTGCAAAAAATGCATAGTCTTAATTTTGGACTCAGACTACATACAGGATTAATTTCAAAAGCATTCAAGTCTCCAGGGCTGCAACATTTAAGTTCATTGCTATGTCCCAGGAAGTTTCAGCGTGTAAATGAACAAGTCCAAGAAGCACAAGAGACAGGCACAAATACTAAACATTAATACATAAAATGCAAAATAGAAGTATTAAATATTCACATTCACCTAAATATCTTTCAAAATAGGTTTTGGAAGAGATTTTGGCAAGGTAGGTAACACGCAGCAAGCCAGGATATACAACAGCTCAGTTTCTATGGTTGAAGTTGTTTAATTTTTATTGATTTAGTGTTCCAACTATAGTTGCAAAGGTGTGCTTGCAAATAGGTGTGCTTGCAAAGGTGTGCCTGCATCAAACACTGCTGTCTTATTTAAAAGGCCCAGGTGGGAAGAAAGGCTAGTTTATATATATCAAACTTCTAGACAGGCACGAATTTTGTGCCTTATTTTGTTTTCTGGCCTATTACGTGAAATGCAGCTGAGGCCAGATAAGAACACGCGTTGTTCAAAGTTAACAAGAAACATTGGAATTCAACGGTGTATTTCAATACAACCTGATCGTTAAGTGACCGATTCCATTCCCCTGACCACACTGCCTTCACTAGGCGTTCCAGTTCCCACATCCCTGTGGTACCACCGAGAGTCCATCCCAAACACAAAAGCTGGGAAAGTTGTCAGATGCTGCGGTAGGCCAGACCTACAACCTGTGACAACGGTGACGCTACGGAAGGAAGTTCCTCAAGCTTCCACCATGCTTTTGGAGGGAGATGTGGCTGAAGATAACTAAGGTGTGCTCCAGACAGGCCTTTTCCCTATATTTTTTCTATGGGGAAGGAAGCTAGAAATGTTACTTCTTTTGCGTCGGGAGA
>NW_010247946.1:0-15852 GCF_000690775.1 Eurypyga helias
GGCGCGAGCTGAGGGACTTGGGGGGGCCACGCCGCGTGCCTGCGGCCTCCCGTCCCTGCGAGCGACCGGGGCAGGGAGAGGGCTCGTCCTTCGCTTCTCCGGTGCCGCGGGGCTGAGCGGGGGCTCCGGGGCCTTCTGGGCTGCTCGGGGAGGCGCTGGGGAGGGAGGAAGAGACGACTTAGCGGTGGTGGAAACCGCGACCTTTCCAGGCGCTTTCTGTGGGATTTGGGGCAAAAAGGTGACAGAAAGCTCGTGTCGCAAACGTAGGAGTGTTGGTTTGGTGCTGCCGGGTGCTGGTTCGGACCCTGGGTTGGGGGTTAAATTTCTTTCGGGGTTTGGTAAGTCTCTTAGGCGGTGAATAGATTGGAAAGGAAGTGAACAGGTACCGTCAGCGGTGGTGGCCTCTGCCGTGGGCAATTGCAGAGAGGGGTCGAATCTGACTTTTGCATCTGGGTTGCGTTGTCTCAGGTGCGTTTTTTCCGAGTCCTCTGTCGTGGAGGAGTCTCAGATCTTCAGCACTAACTGCACCTCGGAATGTCCCCGGGCCTGTGGGTCCCTGTTGGATTGTGTGGCTGGTTTTAAACTCCCCTTTGTGATGTGCCTGGCCTTTTGTCTTGGGAAAGGAAATGAACTTCGGGAGTGTGCCTGGTTTGTTTGGGTTTTTTCCTGTAGCAAACTAAACAGACATTTTACTGCAGATGCGTATAGAGTGATTGAAGTCCTGTATTTAACCACAAGGATATGGCAAACGGGCAAAATATACTAACAGTGAGGAAGTGTGCTGTCTGTGTAGGATGCTAACGAAGAGCTTGAGAAAATAAAAGGGTGACTGACCCATACTAGTGTAGAGTTGGACATTGGATGCAATTTAGCTATAAATTAAAAAACTGAAACCTAGTTACATATGCAGATACCTCTGCCCCTTAAGAATGTCCCGTTGGATTTACTGATGGATTAGCCTGGCTTCTATGCCGTTACGCCTCAGTGTGCCTCTTTTCTCATTGACAAGATCGTGTCTTGCTTTTCCTTCCTCATACTCTGACAGATATGTGTACGCTTCCCGAGAGGCTGCATTATGCAGAGCTTGAGGAGAGTTTCAGCACAAAGAAGAACTTTGCTGTCGGGACCACGGTGTCATACATCTGCCGTCCGGGGTATAAGAGGATCCACGGAATATCATCAGTTCGTACATGTGGTGAAGACTTAGAGTGGTCACCCATAGAGCAGTTTTGTACAGGTAATGGGTGTGTGAACTCTTTTGGTTTTTTTCCTTTGATATTTAACAATTTTAGTTGTTTTTCAAGTGAGAATTAGTATTGTGTAATATTTTAAACAAAGCTTGAAAAGTGCTAATGCCGGTAAGAGCAGTGTATGCCAAAGACAGTGTTTCTGTATGACTAGGAAGATGTAGATTTTTCATTTATTTTTTTTCCTCTCACCCTAGAGAGAAAATGTATCCATCCAGGACATTTAGAACATGGTTATATTAATGTGACGGATCTTTCATTTGGTTCAAAAGCTACTTTTTCTTGTGAAAAAGGGTAAGTATTTTGGTGAAGGTAATGAATTATTTTAATTTTTTTTTTTTGTTCTCTAGATCAGATTTGAACCAAACCCAAACTCCTTTTATGTAGGTTCCATTCCAGTTCTGACTTGAAATGTCTCCTGAAGTGTACCTGGAGCAAATGAAACGACAGTTAAATTTGATTTGATTCCCTGGATTTACTTGCTGCTTCCATCAACTGAGGCTTAAGCTTTTTAGTGAGATTATGCAGAGGGACAACCAGAGTGTTCCCTCTAATGACTTCTTTTAAGGCTCCTGTGGCAGAGGGAATAAATATATATCTTCATCACCCTTCATTATTTCACTGAATAATGGCCCACCTGTCTGTATACAGCAAATGATGTCAAAAGCACTAACCTCTTACAAGGGTTTTTCCTCCCTTTCCTTTGTAAAGCTTCTTTCTGTGTATTTGTAACTTCAGGGCAGTAGTATTAGAGGGTACACATCTTAAAATGGTGAGGCTTCCATCAATTCCTTTATGGATGACTCATTTGCTTCTGTTGTGTTTTCGAAGTTGAAACTGTTAGCAGACTAAAAAAGATATCATTCACACGACAACAAAAACTTGGTATGTCATGTCCCCATAGTCACAAAACAGAACGATGTGAACAGAGTCTCTGTCTGTTTGTTGGAGAAATGAGAGATTTAAGTACCACCTCTAAAATTTTTTACCTGTCTAGATTCAGATTACGTGGAATTGATGAAATTTCCTGTGTAATTAAGGATAAAGGTGTTGACTGGAATGGACATCTTCCTCTCTGTGAAAGTAAGTACATTACTACTGGGTTTAAGCTTACATTCAGATGGTGGTATTTCATTTAAAACCAGCTGTGCCATGTACTAGACAGTATAAGAAATGATGGTAAAATGGGAGTGATTTTGCTTTTGTGGAACTTCTGGGGGTGTGCCGGAGGAATGACTATGAAAACTACCAGTTATTCTGGTAATTAGCTCATATTGGTTAAAGTCAGCTTCTTCTTGAAGTTGAGACTCCCTGTGATAAATGGCCATCGGTAACTCGATTATAACTGTAGTTTGTCTTAGAAATAGCTGTATGTCAGATTTTAAATGAAATTACTTGAAAACCAAGGCTCGCTATTTCTGAGGTGAACAAGGTAATGGCAAAATTCTAAATTTTGGGATGAGTCTGTGCCCAGACTAATTTGTGTGATTTATTGCTAGGAATTCCCTGTGAACCGCCCCCCAGCATAGCCAACGGCCGCTACACCGAAGCAGATAACTATGTTTATGGAACATCAGTGACCTACACGTGTGATGATGCTCCGAAAGGCGTGGATCCTTTCTCGCTGGTTGGCTCAGCCACTCTTTTCTGCATGTACGATGAACAGTCAAATGGAGTTTGGAGTGGGCCGCCTCCACAGTGTAGAGGTTGTTTTTCAATATACTACTTTATTATAGCCTGTGTGACCCCAGAACTTCAGTATCTGTCCCTTTTTTTGGAAGGGATGGGCTGGGGGGAAAGGTCTTCCCTATAGACAAGAAGAAACAGAACCTCTGGCGCTAAGTGTGGTGTAGTGTTCAGTGGAGGTCACATCGCCTGCATTATTGGTATTGATTGATTATGACACTGAAAACTGACTAAAATTTAAGTTAAAACTTGAAAAAGAAGTGAGAGACCATAAGGCCTGGGTAGCTGAAGAAAAATTGTGTAAAGACCAGGAATGTGGAAGCTAGGTTATGAATAGTGAAAAGGTAAGGAAGAACTCCTTTTCTCAACACCGCTGCTATGCAAGTGCAGGAATAAATGCAAAGCCCATAAAGCAGAAAGTCTTGCTTTGCCAGCGTAGGGAGAAATGGCAGATACTTGCATGTGGATACCTGAACCCTAATCAATATCCCTTTGTTCTTTGAAATTCTGCCACTGTACGGGAGTTTGTCTTTTGGAAGTGGAATGTGATTATGTCAATTATTCCAATTCCTTCCTTGACTGTACCATTACAGCTCAATAGCTTCAAGCAAGAGCCCCCTCCACCTTCAAAAGAATAACCTTTTGACAAAGCCCCTCCAAAACAGTTCCAGAAATTAGATAAGGAAACTTAGAAGCGGCAAAAGGATGTTGTGTCTGTTGCAAAGGTACTGTTAACAAATGCTTCAGAGCTGTTTTTCCTTAACCTATTTCAGTGGTCAAATGTGATAACCCGAAAGTTCAAAATGGGAAAAAAAAAGGTGGATTTGGATCTTCCTATGGCTATATGGACACAGTCATGTTTGAGTGTGATCCAGGCTACGTCCTGATCGGACCAGAGGTAATTACTTGCGGAGAGAATGGTGCCTGGTCTCCAAAACCAACTTGTGAAAAAAGTAAGCCTTTAAATAAGAATCTACCTTCTCTTGTGTGTTGAGAATGTTGCAAGTCTGCCACAGCTGAAATTTATGACTCGTAACACTGTCGTTGGAAAACAAGCTCAGGAAGCTGACGTGGAGCCTCATCTGTGGGCAGCTATTTTAGGTGTCTGAGTGACTTAACTCCACAGTGGTTTTGGATGAGAGTGAGTTGAGTTACAGACATGAGCGTAGAAGTTGTGGCATGGATATACTGTGATGCTACCGCAGTGTAATAGCCTCGCGGTGTTTGTTCTAGTGATTTAATGTGTAAATACAGACGAAAAGATGTGTTTCTGAGGTCTGATAGAAAGAATGAGGAGTATGCACAATGAGGAAACCTCTAGTGTCCTGCTGGAGCAATCAAAATCGTTACGTGTGTGTTCTCTTATGCAGCTTTTCAGCTCTTAGAGGCATCTTGGATGGTGTGCAGTATGTTGTTGGGTTTTTTGATCAGGCAGATTAAGTCAGGACTAATTTGCAGGGCTGGGGACATTGCAGAGGTCTTTCTGTACCCTTTCTCCTTCCTCTTTGTGCTAAAGGGAGGGGGAACGTTGTTGTCAAGCCCAGTGAGAGAATTTTTTATGTGCATACTCTAGTGAGCTCCCAAGAATGAGAACCGCTTCTGCAAAGAATCCGTTTGGGTGTTCATAATGAACGAGTCTGATGAGGCACCTGGAAATGGCTCTAGAGCTTACATAACCAATAAACCAACCAATATGAATTTCTTAGCTACCTCATCATACTATCCTGTTACTTTAGTGAATACCTACAGTGACGTTTCTTTGAAGTCTTCTAAAGGAAACATTTATACTTAAAATTGTGTTAAACTATCCAGATATGCTGACCTATATTTCTCCTACAAAGGCAATGTATATTTGTGGAGTGAGTTAATGAATTACAAAATGTTTAAAGTGTATTATCACTGAAGTTATTTTTAAATTCATGTGTTAGTTGCCGAAGACGTATGTGGTGCCCCAAAGATCAAACATGGAGTAGTGATTCCAGCGAAATCTGTGTATGAAGGAGGAGAATCTGTTCAGATAAAGTGCAATGTTCACTGTGCTTTTCCTGATGGCACTGAAGAGATGACAGTAACTTGTCAAGGACACAATATATGGAGTTCTTTACAAAACTGTGCATGTGAGTAAAACTCAGAATTGGTAAAATCGAGGGCAGAGGGACATGTTCCAAACGTCTGATGTTGTAATGTGCAGACCCTGAGATTCAGGGCACCAACAGGTTATGTTTGTAGGGTTGGGAGTGTCACGGGTTGGAGTTGCAGCAACTGAGGAGAGTTTTTGGCCGGGCTGGAGTCCTTGTTCAGTCTTAGTTTTGCTTATGGCAGTGGGTAAACTCAACAGCCAGTGGGAAAGAGCTATTCTGGAGTGTTTTCTGAAGATACTTTCCCTCGAGCAGACTTTATTCTCGCCTCCCTTTGCACCCATCACTTGTTACAGTGTGAGCAGAGGTGATCTGTCCTTCCATGCATCTGTTTGTCCTGATGCAGCCCAGATGTGCATTTCCTTTGTGTCTGAAGCATGTCCACCAGAAGGCTCTGCAGCCTCTGGGCAGCTGGAAGCCTTTGCATATAAAATGGCTTAAGGATTGACTGAGCTTCTGATATTTACCGAAATGTAGGGAGTTTTTCAGGGCAAATTCTTGCATCTGCTTTACGTACCCCAACTCTGTTCTTGGGCTTTATCTGCCTTTTTCTTTACCCCTCCCTTCACATGCAGGTGGGTCTGTAAGTTCTGGATTCACGCCAGTCATAAGTAATGGGAGAGTAATTGATGGAGAAAAACCTTTCCATTATTTTGTCGGGGATTTCATTGTGATTGAGTGTGATCCAGGCTACACCTTACATGGCGAAGCTCGTATCCAGTATATTGGAGAAAACCAGTGGAATCCTGGAGTGCCAACTTGCCAGTTAAGTTAGTATGAACTGCATTAATTTCTTGGGGATGTTCTTTTGTATTCAGGAAAAATAATTTAATGCAAACTTCCTTCTTTATTTTGACATAAGAAAAATAGGATTTGGTAAAATCCATTTAAAAATGGGGATTTTTTTTTTCAAGTTAATTAAATGTGATAGAAACTGACCTGCTGCAGGATTCTGACAGAAGAGCTAGATCTATTTGCAATAACTTTGAATATATTTGTAATAGTGTTTGAATAAGAAGGGCATGTGTTCCTCTCATGATACTGATTCCCTCTGTTCTTAGGTGTGTATCTGACGGTCATCATCGTTGGTAAGTGTCTTATAAAACCTGAACAGGATGTGATGGGGATTGTCTCTTTTATGTGGGACTGATATTCTGGTTGTCACCTGTGACTGCAGTAATATAACAGGATTTTAGAGTTTTGGTTATTTTAAAAATGCTTGTCTACTCCTAAAGCTGCATAGTTCACAGGAAGTTAAGATTGCTTAGCAATTATAGGTGAATTTCATGTGAAAGGTGTATTTAGGTGAGGCATCAGGTTTCAAAGGGCGTATTCCACACCTTTAGTCAATTTTTATAAACTCCTCAGAGCTTGAGTTTACTGGAAGTGTGGATAAATAACCATGCCAGTGAACAGAAGTGCTCAGTCCCTCTTCTGTCCTTGCATGTGTTAACCCAGTTGTGCAAACCTACCATTGTCTTGGAAAGTTCCTGTCAGAAAGTAACGGTCGAATGTTGACGTGTCTGCTGCCCTGCTGCTGAACTGGTGGGGTCTTGCCGGTCACTGTTCCTGCGCTGAACTATCTTGAAGGATTTTGAGTAAAGCATCAAAAACATATTTGTGAAATAAGCCATGCAAATTTTAAGGGTTGTTTTCTGGGGGGGTGTATAGGACTGTAGATGAAGACAGTGCCATTTTTGCAAAAAATTTTTGTGGCTGTTTGTGAGCTACAGATGATCTTTATCACTCTAAGCCTTCTTTAAATTCTTCCTAAAGGGGCTGTGGCAGTTGTGGTGCTCCTGGTAGCCTTCTGTGTCTATAAGAAATGCTGTTCACAAAATGGGTGAGTGAACGTGCTTTTATTATTATTATTATTGCAAATTTCTGACTGACTGAGCAAAAGCAGTGCTAATGCATATGGAAGTTTCTTAAGCTTTATCTTCCCTCTCTTTTTCAAATGTGTGATGATTATATGTGAGCTTGTTAAAGCAGCTGATGGGAAGCTGAAATGCCTAACGCTCTATTTGACTTTGTTTTTATATCTGCTGTTCAAATAAGCTGGTAATTAACACTTGCACTAATTGCAAGGAAGGAAAAACCTTGTTCTTAAGCTTGAATTTGGCATAGGTACGCTTGCCAAGGAAAGTACTGTTCACATCTGCTCTAAAACATGTCAGTTTACCTCTTAAAGCCAGTGGTAGTGTTGGCTGGCGTGGGATTGTGTGACGGCATTGCTTGGATACAGCCTGTGAGACCTAGTGATGCCAGAGGGTAAGAGCCAGAGTGGTTTATGTGAACTGGAAGCCTTGGGGTTGAACTGAGGAGCTGCTTCTCTCCTAGATGTCTCAGTGGTAGTGGAGGTTAAGTGGAGAACCAGTGCTTTGTGTTTTGAACCAGAAGCACCTTGACTAAAATAATATGGGCTTAGTTACAAGGAAAATACGAAAAAAAATTGACCTAAACTGGTGCTTCTGTGCTGTTAAAACCCCAAATAGTTGGCTTTGCTGCTCAAGTGTTTAATGTGTGGAGCCACTTCAGTGTTTTCTCCTGCAGCAGCAATGATTGGTGTCCCTATGTTGAAGACTTGCAAAATCAACTGTAAAATAGGAGATGCATAAGTAGCAGTGTTTTTCTGGTTTTAATGATCCATATAGGGCCTTTTGAACTTCAGAACAACTGATTGTTATGTCTGCTTTTTAGGGGAGGAGTGGCAGGAAATTTAAATGCCTCTGTGCATTGCTTCTTGCAATGATGCCTTAGTTTATCATCTTGAAAAAAAGCCTGTTTTGTTGGGAGAAATAGTTTGTATTATGCAAAATACTGAAAATTCACAGCAAGTCAGGTGGTACGCACAGAACATCATGATGAGCATCTCATCGAAACTGATGAGAAGAAACCTTTAAATGAGATCTGTTTGGAATTTATCTGGAGTATGTGAAGCCAAGGAAGGGATCCTATAAAGAAAGCAAACCAGAGGAAATGTTCCTGCAATGGAGTACACCCAGTATTAGTTGGGAGAGCCCTGAAGCTGGTTTACATCTAGTGAGGTTTTAGCCCTAGTAGCTTCCACATAGGCAGCACCGTATCGTTACAAGGGCCGGAGTGGCTCTCGGCGTGGCTGCGTACCTGCGTGCTGCTAGGTGAGTCAGTGCTTCTGAGCAATGGCTTTTCACCTGTGACTTGGATAATCTGCAGTCTGGATGGGCCAAATAAGACTGTGCGGGAGTTAGTAGTTTTAGGGCAGCACTTTCTGCTTTCATCTGTGGAGAGACTTCTCAGGGTGTAGAAAGGAGGAGGGATCTAAAGCAACATCATCCAGAATTACAGAATGTTATATTCCTGGAAAGTTTACCACATGAAAAGTCTTGTTGCGCTCAATGCTCTCCTTAAGCTTCCGCGCTGTGAACATCTGACTGTTAAACCTCTTTCTTGTCTGAAAACCCTAATCTAATCTGTTATTAAAGCCTAGATCTCCCTATTTAGTTTTCAGGGTTCCTGATGTAGCTGAGCCTTTCAACTGTTGTGCTTTCAGTACCTCATACTTGCTGTGCTGAGGTCTTCAAATGACAGCAAAAGCCTTTTCTTGCCCTCTTTCTTGTGTGTTTAATCTGCCAGTTTTATAGGACATTCAATTAGACTTTTTTCCCCTTCTGCTGTTCAGCTCATATACAGTTGATGAGAGTTGCAAGGAAACATGTATTTTAAAAACTAATGTACCAGCTGAGATGGAAGAAACTACACAAATGAATTAATTGAATCTTAAAAAGGTATACACTTTCCACTTAATTTGGATTTTTGCTATGAAGCTTAAGTGTCTTTTTTATTGTTATTATTATGGTTTACTTAGAGTTTCTGGAGAAATGTGGAACCTAGCTAGCTGTGACCCTCAGTCTCCTGTAGGAAAAACTGTACTAACCGTCCCTTCGTTTTGGGAGGACAGGATAGGTATTATACAAAGAATTACCTTTCAGTGTCGTAAAGGATAGCTTCCAGCGATTGCGTCTCACGTATTGTAGTTCTGGGTTGTCTTTAAAGAACGAGTAGCATTTTCTCCTAGGTAGAAACTCGATACCTGCTCAGTACAATGTTTGCACCTCCTTCAGTAACATGAAATAGACTCCAGTGGTGTGTTACTCCAATTAGCTAGTAGTACAATTCCCTATAATTAGACGGCTCTTGGAGCTGGAAGCCACCTTTGCTGCAACACGTGGATGCTGGAGTTACAAAGGTAGTGTGGATCCCATCAGAGAAAACCAGATCACGTGCCTCAGAATTACTGGTGCAGCTGTTTCCAGCTTTCTAGAGAAAAAGAAAATAAATGAGGGTGCAAATAATGTTGTCTTTTTAAACCTTTTTATAAAAAGGTGATTTCTTTTTCAAATTCAGAGTTCTGTAGCCCTAAAGAGGGTCAAAATGTAGTCACTTGTTTGGAAGTGATTTCCTCTCCTACATCTTAAGCTAGTGCTTTGTGCAGTGGTCGGGTGCACTTGTTGACACTTACGATTGCTCCTGCACTCGTGTAGTGTCAAATTAGCTCTTTGAAAACGCTCACTCTTCAAATCTTCTGACAGGAGAACAGATCAAAGACAGGACAGCTTAGTTGGGCTGTTCCTTGTCACTATTTTGTCATTACTACCTTAAGAGTTTGCACTACAAATGCTTTAGTGAAGCAAACTTCGTGTTGCTTTTCTCCATTGCAGAAGTTCTGAGAAGGTAATGGTTGAAACATGTCTCAAACTTACACGAAGGTCTTTTCAAATGTGTAGTCTTGATTTTATTTACTTTTAAAGAACAAGTGCCTTTTCAGTGTTTTTGATACGTTTGAGATGGCATACAAGAAAACTAAGCTTGTAGTTTCTTCCCAAATAACGTGTGGATAATTGAATATCGTCTACCTCTGATGTAAGATGTTTCTACTTGAGGTGGGATTAGTTTTCTGGGTTAGTGGGGCTTAATTTTGGAGATGGGGGGAGGGGGAAAAGGGAATTGAGAGAGAATAGGGTTCTTATTTCCAATTTTACCTTTTGCACATGACAGTGCTAAGAGAAATTAATAGTGTGGTATGCGTACACACCGTTAACCCCTGAGCTTTGTGTCTACAACTCCTTAGAGACCTAGAGTAAGAGCGCAGGGGTTCAATGTGTCTTTTGTCTGTAATGCACAGCAGGAGTTACTCAAGAACTTGAAAACAGATATATATGGATGTAATTACAAATTTTAATCCTCATATATATAGGTATTGTAAATTTGCTATTAGATTACAAAACCAAAATTCTCACAGATGCTCAGCTTCTGGTTATAAAATACATACTAAGCAACATGCTGTATTTAAAGGAATTTATAAGGGATGCTCCTGATGTAGTCTCCAAATAAGTTTGGAATCCTGTAACTGTGCTGTTTTCAGTTTTTGACAATACTCAGGCGTGATCTGTTCATCGCTTGAGATGATCCACTTGGATCTCATGTTCTTCTACTCACTGGGACATTAACCGTCTAGGGGTTGAAATGAAGTAAACACCTCGGTCTAGCAGTTACTTAGTAAGAAGAGGACAAATAATGCTTTAGCTTCATGACTTTACATGCTAATTTAGTGATAAGCCTAAGGATGTGCTTTCAGGATAAATGTAAAAAATATTTAAATGTAAAATCTCTGATATGACTTGTTTTTCTGTTTGTAGGAAACGTGACAGCACTCCATGTACTGCCGAATATAAGAGCTGTAAAGCATGAATGGCCTTTTTTGGGGGGTGGGAGGGAATAACTATCAGAATACCTATCAGAAATGGAAAATGATTGCACTTACATTGACTTTCTGTGGATTAATACCTTGTACTATGTCTTATACTACTGATTAACTGTAGGAGATCGTTAATAGGGTAATATATATATGCTTTTCCTTATGGGCCACTCATAATGTCTTTGCTGTACGTGAAATGGTGTTAGAGGCACGTGCCTGTGGCGTGCAGGAGTGTCTGTCGGCGGGAGTACTGGACGTATCGCTGTCATAGTGCCAGCTGCTGCCGCCTGCTGCCGTCAGTGCTACCTCTTTTCTTACAGAAGACTATCCAATATTAGTTCTGCTCGCTAAAATACGAATGTGCTTGTTCATTTGTGTGACTGAGCTGGTAAAAATGGTTGTTGTTTCTTGTATTCTGAAATGTTTTATTATTAATTTCCTTAAGAGATTGGTGCCATTTAAGGCCATGTCTTTTCGAAACTATCACAGTTCAGATCTTGTATATGCTACCTCTTTGTTTTCCAAAGTTGGTTTCTGTATATCTAATGAATTAAAATGTGCCTTTAATCAAGAGTTTTATAGCTTTTGCACTGCCTTTAAGAAGGAAAAAAGCCATATATATTTCTTGCTCTTGGATACAGCCCCAGAAAGGCTACAGTAGGTTTGTTAGAATGGAAAACTGAAGGTTTCTATTGCAAAGGTACCCCCTTTCTTTGAATTCGTTGGCCTATTGCTGGAAAGTACCTAATTAAAGGAACTGCTGAGAAATCGGGGGTAGCCATCTCCTCCTATCATCAGGCGCACAGGATAAGTTCCTTAGGATGCTTGATTTTTAGGGAGCCTTGATGTCTGTTTCAGAGAGAATTTTGTTGCTTTTCAGGATAGAAAGGGCACTGGATGAATCTCGCTTCCTTGCTTTTTTTCCCTTTGCAATCGTATATTCCACATAGAGCATTTCAAATCTCTGTATGCACGCTGTGATGCTAAATCTACCTCTGTAATGCTGGATTTAGCATCAGGAATGTGTTGAAAAACAGGAGCCTTTCCCTGTCTGACTCTCTTCTCCCTTCATCTTAAGGGAAGACCAGAGCCGCATTGTGTGAGTGAGGGGATGGGTGTGCTGGCTGGAGCGGTAGATGTGGTCTGTAGGTCGCTGCTTGCTTTTAGCCAAAACTGTGACTCCAGGAGCTCCCATTACGGAATTTGCCATGATTTGAGTCTCAGATGCATCAATAGCTGTTTCTTTAAATGCACACTTGCTATTTCTAATTCCTTATTAAAACCAAAAGCTTAACTACGACAGGTTTTGGCTTTGTGAGTCTGAGTTTGCTATCAGCTTAGGGGAAGTTTGTAAGAACCAATTTTCCCAGAAAAACCAAATTGCCTCACTTCAGAGGGCTCAGGCAGCATTTAAGCTACTCTTGCTTGTCTGTGGTAGATGGGCCCTGCTCTCCACTGTCATGAACAGATGGTTTGAATAACCCAGAACTATTTAGGGCTAAAGAGGGCTTTGTGGGACAATCCCAGCAGTTGTATTGTCAGTGCTCGTGGAGTCTCTGCCCATAAAAAGGGGGTTTTGGCAACACAGAATGACTTGCTGTTCATTGACGTGCTGGTACCCAGTTTGATAATCGCGTGTAAGTCACTATGGTAATATACTGGGAATTGAGCGTGTGGGCACTAGCTAGCTGGATTATGTATGGCATCCTCAATGATGTTTTAAAATATGCTGGAATGCACTTAATGCTAAAGTGAAATAACTGTAAAAAATGGCCTTATTTTTACACGTTTTTCCAGTTGTAAAGACTAGTGAAGACTTGTAACGTTACAAATAAAAATGTTAAATTATGTAGTAGTAAGTGTTTGTCTTTCATTCGTCACGTGGTAAGCAGCTATTTTCCTGTTGTTCTTAATTTTTCCTGTACCAAACTTGCAGTAGGTGGTAATCGTTGAGCTCGAAGCTGGGAGTTTGCGCACAGGTTTGATGGTAGTGGAGAGAATGCGTTTTAATTTCCTGAGCAGACTCATTGCCTTTTCATTTTCTTTTGGAAGCGCAGGGAATTTCCCACAACCCTCAAAACCTTTGTGTTTGCTCCTGGAAAACTTGGTGGAGAAGAGGCAGGTTATCGTGGGGCTGTTGTGATGTAACACTAAGGCAAGAGCAAAGTGTTCTGGCACTTCTGTCCAGTGTGGGACGGATGTGATCCGTAGGGAATATAGCTTAGGCGGTTGGAAGTAAAATGTGAAATAGAATGTGATTATTTTTAACTGTATGAGGTTCACACTCAAAATGTACTTGATGTGTGGAGTCAGCTGCCTTCTAAAAGGCTTCTATAATGAAGCCTTTCGGAGAGTGGAATAGAAGAATAACTAATATGCCATATTTTTTTAAAATTATGGTTGTGATACTTGAAATCAGTTGGTGTGGGCCACAAACGATGACAGTGTGTGGACTACCCAGCTCAACAGCCTATGGAGTTTTGGGTTTGCAGTGAGCATTGATGAGCTAGGCAGCTATGGGGCAATGTGCCTTAAATGCTACAAATTAATTTGTCCTAATTGTCATGAGTTCTGCACCATTTTTCTAAGACTCAGTCCCACATGAATTATTTCATTTTAGAATCTGGAACTGATAATGAGGAGTCACGACTGCATGAACTTCCTACGGAATAGGAATGTGTTGTTGCCATCTACTGGAAAAACAAGCAATGTTCTCACCGCGGGCGGGACAAAACCCAAGTGCAGCATTACCTAGCGTCAGGTTACGTAGTGCGAGGTGTCGGTGGTCGGTAGGCTTTGCGGTGCTACGCTTAAAATCAGTGTAAATGCTCCCTTTGGGGCCTGGTTCCTGCTGGGCGGTGGAGCTGGGGACAGAAATGAAGAGACTTGCAGCAATTGGATATTGTCCATCAGGGAAATGGAATCTGTCTACCTGAGACAGAACCCAACACCAAGTCGCACACAATTTTATTTAAAAGGAAAAAAGAAATCTGAGAAAGTAACAGGTTAAGGCAAACAAATAGCACATGGAAGAGAACTGGTGAGGAGGTTAGGTGGCTGTGCGAGAGCCCTGGTTCACTTGAGCTGAAGACTCTTGGTTAGGTGTTTGAGCAGGTGCTTCGCTTTCTCGTTAAGCATCCCTCCTAGCTGGGCGTGATGCCGACTGTCCTCTTGTGCAGGATGTTCGGCCCGTCGGCGTGACTTCAGCGAACGGAACAGCGTGCCATATGTGTTTGTGAAGTGAGAGCGGGCCTTTGATGGTGCTTAATATAAGGACTTTGGGGGGCTGGGGGAATGAAGTTTTTCCATTACTGTTGCTTTTCCCCCTACATCATAACCGATTTCAAATGGTGCTAGACAAAAACTGAGACTCTGAACACCAAGAGAAATCGGTCAGCCTGTGTAAGAGACATTTTCCTGGCTCAGAGAAGAATCCTCTTGTAGATGACAGCTAGGCATTCTTTAAAGATGACTAGACAGTGGTCTGATCGAATGCTTCATCCACACAGCGATGGTCTTTTCTGTGTGTAACAATGTGTTTGACGATAGTGAGGTCAAGCAAAACCAGCTTCATTTTAGTGGCTTGGATGGAAGGTGTAGAGGTAGTCTGAAACGTTACTAGAAGTTACCAGCAAGAAACTTTAGAATCATTCCAGAAAAAGGAGTGGATTTTGTGCACCAGTGTGACATCATCATGATTGCTGAAGGCACTTTTCTGTTTAACTGCTGAGATTGAATTGTTGGAGGGAATTTATGTTTGCAGAGCCAGTCTGAGATCTATGGAATGATAACTCTATGGCGATAGGGTCCCCAAGCACAGAGTGGAAATACGTTTACTCTAAGTTAGTAAATTAAGAGTTAGGGTCCTATAATAAGGAAACGTACTCTGCCTGTCATGATGGAAAAGTGCTACGTTGATTTTCATGCAGCTTTCGGATCACTTTACTCTGGACAACTTTAACTCAATAGCCATTGTTTATTAAGTAGAAATACATTGGAAGGAAGCTGTTGGCGTGGTGGCCCTGGCGTGAGGGGGTGCATACAGTGGCTGTAAAAGTGTCTAGAAATCAGATGATGTTACAAAGTGAATGGCTGGTAAAAAAAAAATAACCATTGGAAAAAGTGCTGGTTTAAGGAGTAGAGGTGTTGTAAGGAGTAGAGGCGGTTGGTGAAGTTAGCAGCTGCTTGATCTCCTCCCACGCTGTAATTCTTGCTCCTAGAACACTGATTTCAAATGGTGCTAGATACAAAGAGGGAAAATCTAAGCCACCATGTGAAACCAGCTTCCAGAGGAAGACACATCTTGTGCATGGCTGCAGGCTGAGAGAGAAAATCCTTCATCTCCACCGTACCTAGAGGAAAAGTCATTCATTTAATTTTATTAGGAAGTAAAACAGTTAAGTTCGGGTTAGTTACTTTACTGACACTATCTTGGGGCATCCGGTGAGTAGTTGAGGCCGATGTAAGAGAAATGAAGTATGTGATGAAACACACCACTCCGGAATTTCCCTTCGTAGCCAGGTGGAATACACTGGGCTCTTACCAGGAAGTAGTGACAAAGGTCTGACTTCCTTCTAGTGCGGAGTTTGATGCTGATGGGCTGGGGGAGAAGTCGGTGTTGTACGGGAATGCTTGTCATGCCATTGCATGGAACCCTTGTTCTGTCTAAGGTGGTGTTCTGGCTTTCCATCACTGACTGATCCCAGCATCGTCAGCGAGGACAGGGCAGGTGAGGTGCTCTCTGTGACAGGGAAAGGCAGTGTGACTATTGCGATGGAACTTCCGTCCGAGGAGCTGGCAGCTTTTTGTGGGGCAAGTTAAGTTCTGTAGGGACACTGAAAATAAACTGCATGGAAACTGCTGCGAGTGTGGGTCAGAACGAAACCTGACAAGGGCGCGTTTGCAGATCTAGCTGCAAATGGTTCAGCGGAAGCTGCTGAGGAAGTGGGAGTGTGAAAACGAGTGGCTGACGGTTATTGGAAATGGAATAGGTCTGAGCCGCCGCAGTAGTTAACCTGCAGTGGGTCTGTGTCAGTACAGCAGG
>NW_010247946.1:15865-22569 GCF_000690775.1 Eurypyga helias
AGCCTGAATGACTACACATATGCATAATTCAGGCGCTCTCAAACCCTGCCCGGCGCGTCTAACCTGTGCTGATGCAGATGATGCAAAATGAAGTGCAGCAGGAGGGGAGTCGGGAGTTTCACTTATTGATGTCCTGGGTTTTTGGCAACTCTTTGCATTAGTTTTGTAACCAGATCCAAGAATCTGCTTCAGTGCCTACATCCTACTGCACACCTATGGGCAGCAGAGGAAAAGCTCAGAGAAAAAGAGCATGTCCTTCCAAGAAAGGGGGTGGAGGAAGGGGAAAGAACTGTACTAGATTACTGGATATTTACTGTAGTTTCTAAATCCATTATCTGGGGCAACAGGGTGAAAGACAAGTGGAAAGCAGGTTCCCTCCCCAGTGTCTGTCTTGCTGGCACAGTTATTTATAAGGCACCCTGTATTATCCAGGTAAGATTTACTACGGAAGAGCTGGACCGAGTTACTGCTGACAGGAGGTCAGCTATAGCACAGATAAAAGTACCACAGCAGCATCCTTCAGAAACAGGCTCCAAGGCAAGCTTTGGGTTTTTTCTTGTCTCAGTAGTAAGCATCTACCTTAACAGGAAAAAGAAATCTTTATTAGGGTTTTCAAAACCAGTCGGTGGGAATGTCCCTTAAGTTTGCGCTGCTGAAAATGAGAGCTCCTCTTGAGGCACGAGACTGTCTGAACTGGGTCTGAACACCTATGCGTACCTTCCCCTCTCCAGAGGACACCAGCCTTTCCAGAAATGCCATGCAGCACTTGAAGTCAAATGGCCCATTCATTATTTATAGTTTGAGAAAAAACAGGTTTCGCTTCAGCAAAATTAAGGTGCTGCTGCCCCTTCTCCAGGCTACTGAAGATCGTCCTGTTGCCTTAACAAGCTCCCCTTCCCTCTGAGCAGCCAGGAGAGGTCAGGCCTTCCTACCGAACTCCAGGTACACCTTTTACACAGGATACCTCTGTGATACTGTATGCTGCTCTTTCCAAGCCCAGCAGCATGCTTGGGCAGGCAGCGTGCAGAGGGGAGGAGAAAAAAGCAGGTCAAGACTCTGTGATGCACGGCGTTCCACTGTTAGTACGCACACACGCAGGAAAATCAACCAGTGCTTGTCTCGGGCATTTGCTGGGCGTGTTGAGTGTGTCTGTGTGTGTGGAGACAAGCGAATGCTGTCAGCTGTAGTTGGAAAAAGTACAATGTTATCACTCTGATTTTCCCCTCCTTTTTCAGGCACATTTTCAGTAGAAGAGCTGACCTGTAGCTTCTTTCAGAGGAATATCTCAAAGCCTTTCACGCTGCTTTTTACCTTCTACACGAGACAAAGGCAAAAAGGGAAGGAATCGCTGCTCTGCCCGTGAAAGGGAACTTCTTCCCTAGCTTAAGACCTTTAATCTAGTCTGCAGGAACAAGGCAAGCCTAGATGTCACAGACCTGATTTTGCATAACCTACAGCTTATAAATTAAGGCACTTCTGGGGCTTCCATGGTAAGCAAAACAGATCTCTGCCTCACCCTGTGTACATAATAATTTTTTTTCCCCTCCATTTTCAAATCGTGGTGTGAAACTCCGGGTTCCCCGGGAGAAAATATTCCCGTTTTACGTGCAGAAAATCAGAGCTTGATGCATTATCCTCCAAGTCAAGGAGTGAGTCAGAGCAGGGCCAGGTGCAGGACAGAGGGGTGTGACAGTGCAAGTGGTGACCTGTAAGGGGAATTGAAATAAGTGAACTTCTAAGGTTTCAGAAAAGCTTCCTCAGCCCGGGGGAGCGTGCAACTGCATCTGTTTGTTGTGCAGTTCTGTTACTGTGTGGTGTTGCGTAGGTCAGGTATGGACAAATGTGCCCTGACTTGCAGTCTGAGCCAGTCCTTAGTGTGTGATGCTTTCTGTGCCAGCCCTAGCAGTGACCTAGGCTGAGCAAAGCTAGGGCAGATGCTACATTGCTCAGTGAAGCTGATGCTTGTGAGTAGGAGATGGCTCTAGAGATGCTACTGCTATTATGGGCAGGAAAACCACGTACTTCCCTCATGAGTTTAAAGTGTAATGGAGATTATTTTTTTTTCCCCTTGACTAGGACCAGAATAAAACCCCCAGATCGCATTCCTGAGTTGAGCCTATTCCTTTAGTCCTACTACTGCAGCCTTAAGTTGCAGTATAAATAGTCAAGTTAAAAGCCAGGCACTCTGCGTCTGCAACCCTTGTGCTATCTGCCCCCTCCAAAATAAAAAAAACAGAGTAGGTTGTGGCGTGCTGCGAGTAAAAGCCTGTCGAGCCTTTTCTCCCTTTTAGCTCTTTTTGAGCAATGGGACAGTCAGACCTGCTTGACATTTGAGTCACTAATTTAAATTCCTATTAATGGCAATCTGTCAGAGCACTCGCTAGCATTTGTCTAACTGTGCTCAACTGTCAACAACCTGCCTATCATTCTAACTCATCTTTTTAAAATGGTCCAATATAGTTTGGGGGTGAGGGGAAGGCCAGGTTTTTGTTTGCTTATTTAACATAGCAGCTTTTCCAGATAATTTAGGGCAGGTGACAGGTAATGTCTACGATAGCTGAAATTTGGCTTGTGATGAGGCCCGAGAGGTGCATCCTGACCTTTTCTCTTTGCAGGGGGGCCACCCTAAAGGCACACTGGTGCGTGGTTTAACTTGCTGCTTTGAGTGTATTTTGATAAAGCGCATTCCCAGTGTGGATTTGGTGCCAGACAGGATTCTCCTCGGTCCAGCAGTCAGCATCAGCACCCGGGTATCGGTGGTTCGGCCGCAGCAAACCTCCTTTGGAGGGCAAAATAGCTCAACACAAGCACTGACCCAGGCACAGTGTGGTGTGATGGGCCACACCTGCCTTCGTTTTATGGTTCTGCCATACTGATCCATATTTGCTGCTGTGCTTGGGTGTAACAAAGGAGGCTAGAAGAAAGTGCAAGCGACCCTTAATTTGGAGAAACTTGGGAGATAGTGATGCTGAGCTGTTACGAACTAAAATAATTAGGACGTATTCATGAGACCTGTTTTGTTTTTTAAATCCTAGAACTTTGTTTCAGACTTTTAAGTAAAAAAAAACACTTACTTGCTATCTGCAAAGCTATTCGGAACTGAAAGGAGTGGTTTTAGCTTGGTGACCATTCTAGGAGTGCTAGATATTAGGGTTATAGTTTCTGATCCTGTGATTCCCATCTGCTCATCTGAAATTGCTTTGACTTGCCTGGAGTTGTACAGTTTCCTTCCACCTTTGCTTTCATGAGAGCTCCTAGGCAAAACCACAGCCTGCTCGGAGACCACAGGAACTCCTGAACCATGGAATCCTACAGAGAATTTCAAATTTCGCAAGGAACAGTGAGGTGAAACCGGGCAAACTTACGCAGGGGAAAAGAAGCATTTCACTTCCATGACATAGGGCATGGAAGAGCAGTAGGAAGGTGCAGGAATGAAAACTCCTCAGCTTGACTGAACAGCATGTAAGAAACCTAACTACGCTAAAAAAGATTATCCACTGAAGTAGCTGAAACCAGAAAAGGCATTTTCTGTTCCTAACTTCTGTACCTAAGCATCACCTTAGAATATAAAGTATTGATCACAGGTCTTGAGACCAGTCACAGCGAGATTAGTACCGTGATTTGTACAGTCAGGTCAGGCATGTGGTGTTCCCCCAACACTGCCATTCCAGCTACTTTAGGTGATGTCAAGGGAAGTCATATTTTTCTTCATGTTGTTCAAGAGACAAAAGAATATCCTGTGCCAGTGAAGAGCATAAGGAAACAAACACTGCCAGGCATTCACTGAAGTATAACCTGCCCTTAAACCCGATGTATGAAAACACCCGCAGCGCGCTGCCGTACCTTAACACCATCCGCGGTAGAAGGACGAGGTAAAAAAGCTGGAGCAAAGCACTGACCAAACTCCTGGCTGACTCTCCAGAGCACCTGAGCTGTTTGGTTTGTACTTGTTCCCAGGATTTCCATCATTCTGTCACTGAAACTTCGCTGCGCGTTTGAGAGCCATCGTCAGTGTTGAAGCGGTGTTTGAGCTGTATATCCAAATACAAAACCAGTGGCTGCTGTTGGACACCTACTATGCATCATTTGCACTGGATAAAGAGTGTTTGTGTGGGGAGCTGAGGAGATGTGCTTAACTCAGAAATAGCTCTCTTCCTTGGAAAGCTTAAAGTCTGAATCACACTGTGTTGGCTCAGTTTTTAGCAGACAAACTATCACATATGCCTCCCTGTAGGCGAGGAGTCGTCACTGGCATCAGGATTAGCAGCCAGGTTCTTTCTCTTTGAGAACTAGAGAATAATGACACTGAACACTAAGGATGACCAAGCACGGTCAGGATGACCAAGCACGGTCAGGGCAGGAGGCTCCCAGGGCTGGAGGCTGGAGAGGTGGGCTAGCAACACTGAGTGGGAATGGTCCACTCGTGTCCATGCTTGGCCTGCACTGGCCCCCGTGTTCCTCTCTGCAATAACAAAGTTAAATCTGGGGGTATGTTATTGAGCTCCTTTTGAACAAAGATGGGGACAAAAGAAGCTATTTTGCTCAAGATCCTTCAGGCATTAACCACTCCAGTGCTGCCTGGGAAGCCGAGAACACTAGAGCCAGCCCTAACCTACCCATGGCTGATGTTGCCCTGAGCCAACTGAAAATACTAGTGATGTGGGCAAATGGGAACACTAGAGAAAACTGCGGAAACCTGGTAGCTATTGAGCTGAGGTACCTGGCACTGAAAGCACATGAGAGACAACACTAGCTTGACAGACACTGACGACCCTAGGGCAGCCTGCGGAGCCCACCTGATAACGACTACAGAAATGCACATACAGGCAGACACTTCTTTCTTCTTTTTACTGGAATACAGTGTAAACTGATGCCTAGTCCTTAAATACGTGCTACTTCCGATTCCCAGCAGTCCAGAGGAAGTCTTGGGGGAAAAGAGGATGAGGGAACTACTGTAAAGTTCTTGTAGTTAGCTCAAGAAACAAATTAGAGGTAGGGATGCTAAAACGCTTCAGAGATGTGGGATTTTCTGGGTGTACGGTTTCGGACTCAGTAGCCCAACAGCATTAATTTTCAAGCCTCACCTCCAGGTTCAGGACTCGGGCACTGCCACAGTTGCAGGAAATGTGGATTGGGAGTTCCTGAACCAACTCGTTGCTGAGAGTGAGTCAGGGGAATGACCTTGCAGCAGGCAGCTCTCGGTACCTCTCTCGGAGCCGTGCCAGTATAAACGGCACTGGCATCTCTGAATGCTGTTGAAACCATTTTGTGAGATTCCCGTGTCGGCCTTTGCTACTGCTGCCGTTGCACCAAAACGTTTGGGTGGATGAGAACGGAACAGACTACTCCCTTCTTGTTCGGTAACAGGGTCATGTTTGCAGCCTAGGTTTGGGACTAACTATATACAGGCATGTAGAGGATACGGGCAACTCCTATCTCTTGCCTACATCTCTGTCCATTAGCATCAGTGACACTTATCTGACTTAAATCTTACCGTCCCCATCCCCGTATTAAACTGTAAGAAAACACGGTGAACAAGGTTGGAAAAAAAAATACACGGCAGCAGTGCATTTTCTGGATAGGCCTGGAAGTGATCTGTAAGAAGACTGAGGGTAGAATACTTGGCATTTGGACATCCTAATGAATTTTCCCCAATAAAAAAAAGAAAAACATTTGCTGCTCATCGACTTTAAGCTCCTCACAGCATCAGTAAAGCTCCTGACACAGAGCCCAACGCTGTATTTGTACGACGTGGAAATGAACAGCAGCAGCGCTGCAGGCTTAGAGTCTACTCTGCGAGCAGCAAAATGGCTAGGGGTGCTGCCGTGTTCATCCCAATTCCCTCGCCCTCCGTGGGTGGGGAAATAGGTGGGTGCCGATATCCCTGCCACTTTAGGAACGGCTGTAAACTTGAACATCAGTAGAAAATTCATGTTTCTAACTGTATTCCAGCTCGTGCCCTCATCAGCTCAACTCCGCAAAGCGCAGGCAGGATCCAGCAGCAAAATGGGACTGCGTCACAGATGTAACATGACCATCGGCAAAGCAAGCGCAGAACGAGATCACGGCTGCCTCGTCACTCAGAGAGCCTTCCTTCCGCACCAGACAAGAAAAAGGGGGTGATGCTTTTAAATTTATGTTGGGAGTATCTGCAAGCTTTAACTTCCTTCACCAAATTTTGCCATCCTTGAACAATCAAAACTCCCAAGAAAATCGCACGCATTCTGCCGACAGACCCGGCGCATTAACCAACGCTGCGTCATAATGCCGCACTGAGGCCAAGAGGTGGAATAAACCCCACTTTACAAAACCAAAACACCCAAAAACGAATCAGCTTACACAATGCCACACACACAAGTGTCGGAGGGAGGAAGAAAACAGAGATTTCCCAAGTCCTTTTGTGGCAATAAGCAGTGCGGAACAGCTCGCCACGTACAGCTAACGTACAGTCGCGATGCCGTCCCTATGCGCAAAATCGCTCCTGGCCGACAGGACTACGCCCTGTCCCCTTCTTAGCCTTGTTTCTTGCCAGTCCCACGGATTTACCCACTGACAATTTACCCTCAATTCCCGAGTAATGTGATTTGCAGCCCGAGTTGAACGCCGAAATAACTCCTTCCTTATCTATTTACCCTCCCTGTATTTAGTCACGACTAAACTATCACCGTGTCGCGGTAGCGAGTAAAACCAAATGCATCCCTACA
>NW_010247946.1:22589-32425 GCF_000690775.1 Eurypyga helias
CTGAGCACGTATGCCGGCTGCCAGTCACACCTCCTTCCAAAGGACTGAGAAATGCCATTAAGATCCACTAACTCTGCAAATTAATGAGGTCCTCCACCCCACAACCGGGGTGGTGGAAAACGCCGAGGGCTGTCCGTTCAGGCAGCAAAACGGACTCAACCCACCCGTCCTCCACGCAACCGAGCATCGTTCCTTAGACCAGCTCCTGGCCGTGCAGAATTACCTCCGCGGCTGCCTTGTACCGTTCCTATATGTGTGTATTTATGCCTGTCCGTCTCGCTGCAGGGACCACCGGTGTTGCTGCTATTCCTGTTGTTCCCCTGCTCTGCGGAACTGGCGCTGCAGGAGGCAAGGATGCTCCAAGGGAGCCAGCTCCAGCCAGCGAAGGCTCAGTGAGTCAGGAAGGGTTGTGACGACTGCAGTAAGAGTCTGAAATTCCCCACGGAATCTGGCAGAAAAGGAGGGGAGGCAAGAAAGGTTGGAGATGGGAAAGAGGGAAATAAGTGGGGAGTGGCACCTACTGCCTTGTTTTCTCCTTCCCTCCCTGTTCCTACCACCGCGCTGCCGTTGGAAATGGCGTCCTCCCCTCTACGGTACTGCGCAATGGAGTCGGGGATAAGACCGCAGCGCGCACGGCCGTTGGAACCCAACGGCCGAAATCCAGTCGGGGTGGGTGTTACGTGCGTAAATACAGCCCTTCTCTCCCTCCCTCTCTCTCAGGCTCCCGATCGGAGGCCAGGCTGCTGCTGAAGTGATGGAGACAGTGGAGGCAGCACGTTTGAGCCGGTTCTGAACCCAGTGGTTGTTGCTAAACAACCGGACCCGATGCTTGAGCTGTCAGCGAGTGAGTAATACAGATTAAACGCTTATGCTACCGTATCCTTAAACTTGTTTAAGCCTCGACAGGGTGAAAGGCTACGGAATAATGTTCCCCCTGCCGTATGAGAAAGCAAAGTTACCACTCCACTGCACAATCAGGAGACTTCCTCAGCCCGAAGGACCAAGCTCAAAGCTGGTTGCGTCCTCAGCACTTCCAGGCAGAGTTGCCATCTTGATTGCTGGTCGCTTTAAGAAGAGACGTGAAAAAAATAGTATAGTAAATGGTTAAGAGAGAAAAATGTTCTCCCCTTCATTTCCTCATCCTCTCTCTGGAGCGGCTCTCTGCCCTCAGTCCCCCGTTCATCCTTCCCAGCCCTTCCCAATCCCTCAGTCCCGGCTTTGTAACGCTGTTGTTTCTTTTGCAGACCTTTACAGACCCGTCCGTTCAGGCTGGCTGCAGCTCCCCACCACATTACCGAGCCTGTGGCAAACTCACGCTTATGCAAACAAGAGCAGAGTTTGGGCAAGCGTCCTCTTCGCTTCTTTAATTATTCCCACGACATAATTTCCAGGTGCAGTCCCCACCCCACGCAGTTTACAGCCCTGCTAACGCTCAACCACCACGTCAGGGAGAAGGAGGAGAGCCACGCAAGCGAGGCGCAGAGCCCCAAACCCCAGTACTTCCCTGTCCCCGCGGCTTGCGGCTCTGACACATCACCGTCACAACTGCACGGCGAAGCGAAACCTCCCCGGCACCCACGCGGGGCAACCCGTGGGTGAGGGATGCACCCAGGAGTTAACTGCTTCCCTCCTGCCCGGGGGGGCACCCGGCAGCCCCCCCCCAACCGCAGGCAGCGGGGCAGGCAGCTGCCGGCACTTTGAAGGGAGTGAAATCAACGTTGAGATTTGACACCCAGGCCTCGACCAATCCGGGAGGGCTTTTCACCTGCCATCACCTCCTCAGCCAATCGGACGGCGCCTTTGGGCTGAGAGCCCTCCCCGGCCAATGGGGAGCCAGCTCTGCCACTTAGTTAATGATGCAGCAGTACAGGGAAGACTATCACATGTGAGCTGGAAGGCTGCCAACATGGAGACACGGAGAGAGCAAGGTAAACAACTTTCCAACGCCAAAATGATGACATTTAATCCCTAAATGCTAGCTTCCCGTCTCGACTCATCCTTAACCCCTTTCAGCTGGTGTGGAAGCGTCTGGAAGGCACCGGCTACCTGTCCCCAGTGCTTTTAAAAACTGGACGACATGCCCTGCAATGATCACTGCGTCACCGTTTACCACTTTGCGAACTACGCAGTGACAAACCTCCAAGCTCTGAAACGCAGAGCGCCTGTTAACCCCTCCACCAAACCCTCGCCAACATGCCAGCCTTTAGAGAGACAGGGGGGGCGGGGGGGGAATAAAAAGCCCAAACAAAACGTGAAAACAGCAGTCTTTGCAAAGTTGTCATCTCTCCCCCACGACTACTACCCTCCTCTGCAGTACAGCAGTGCCGGCAAGAGTGACATTAGTACAACCTGTGCCGTGATTCCATTGAGAAAACAGCTCTGACGCAGAACAGAGCAATCATACCCAGCCAAAATAATAATAAAGGCACTTTGGGATCCGAACTTAGGGACGCCGGGGGAAAGGGACACCCTGCAAATAATTAAAATACGTAGCTGCAGCTCAAGCCCCATCCTGATCAAAGGGTACGTACGTGGGAAAGACGAACCGGACCGAAGAGCTCTGCCCGTGCACCATCTGCGCAGTCCTCAGCCCTCTGCTCGCTGTGTAGCGCCGCAGAATAGAAGGTTCCAGAAATTTCCTTTCCGTTAACCCTTTCGGTGTCTGCCCACTCTCCCTCCCCGCGGGATTAAGCGCGCCGGGTCTCCAGCATCGTCAATGGGCGAAGCCTCCTACGCCAACCGAGCCCAAATCCGATCTTTAAATGACGCTGGATGGTGGCAGGAGCCCAGTCCCTGGTGTTGGTGTTACTTCTCTTTCTGGAGCCCTCTCTGCCTTTCTTGCTGCCTCTCTCCCCTCTTGCTGCAGCAGGGCTGTTGCTGGTAGACCTATCGACGGAGCTTGCTCTCTCACTCTCTCGCTGAGCTCTGTGACGCAGCTCTAAATTCTCCAGCCTGCTCCCTGTGTTATAAGAGCGGAACTGCAGCTTTCCAGGGAGCCCGTGCCAGCGGTGCCAGGGCCAGGCAAACCGAGGGGAACGTCGCTCCTGGACTCTGCACCTTTTTTTGGTAATTATTATGTTCCTCACCTCTGTTTCTGTGCTTCCTCCAAGGCTCTCAGCCTCGCATCTCCTCTGCTTCTGAGTCATACTTACTAGGTTAACTCTTTTAGGATTGGTAGTCAGCAGTACAAATCTCGAACAAGCGCAGCTGAAACCACAGCCAACTTTGTGGTGGTTTCTGCTTTAAAAAAAACCAAAGCAAATCTTCTTGGCTCTAAAAAACAAAAACACACACGCACGCACACACACACACGTTCCAGTAGAGAGTTAGTGCTTTCTGATTAACTGTTTCGGGGACAGGAACCACTTCCTAAAAGAAAATATTTTAGGCCTACGTCTTGCAAATACTCTGCAGGCAGCTGCCCTGGAGCACAAGGCGACTTAAAAGGAACTGCTGCTGTGAACCAACACGTGCCTTCGGGGCATAAAAGCACAAGGCTACTGCTGGACCCACAGGCCCTGCCGTGCTGGCCGCGAGACGTTGAGCTGAACGTGGTTCAGCCACCAGGCAATGCATGGTGTAAGGTACTGACAGTGATAGAAAGCTATAGGCTTTCTTAATCTGAACAGTATTAATAAAGTGTTACCACACACACAGGTTCAAAATGCTCGGGGTAGGCAAGGGAACTAAGTGTGTTGCTGGAGTCACCAGAATCCAGGAATCTCTGTCACCGAAGGCCCACAGACAGCGATGGGTTTCAGCACAGCAGGCGTCACCGGGCAAGATGGATTTTGCAGACGGACACCCTCTCCCTGCCTCTGCCCCTTCGCATCAGCCCTGGTGCCTTCCGCCAGCGTCAGCACCAGGCAGGGGAAGCAGGGCGCTCCCGGCTTGTAGCCTCAAACCCGGGAAATGTGGAGGAGGATCAGCGGTAGATACAGCGTCTGGGAATCCAACTGAAGCTAATGGGAAGCCAGCACTGTACGAGGGAGTTCGTGCGTCAGTCTGCATATACAAAAGAGCGAGAGCACGAGCCAGCAGTCCATCTGAGAAACACCAAATCCAGAGAGAGAGCGCTACTACACAGCTACATCTGCCATTTTAATTCCGGCCTTCAGAGCTGGCTGCGAGCTTTGGGTTTTTCACTACAACCAGAGCTGAAGTAACCACTATTTTTTCTCTTCGCAGCGTCTGAAGAGCCTGAGCTATTTTGGGATTTGTCTGTACTACACTGAAAATGACACCTGTTACGCACAGACACAAATGAGAAGAATTGCAAGCTCCTGGTTTCTCAGATATGATTCTGCAAAAAAAGAAAGGATCCTATGAGCTAGGGCCCTGGGAGAGCAGCGCAGGCTCTTGTTAGGGGTGAAGGGCCTGCCCCGTGCGACCCGGGCAGCCAGCCACCAGTGTAAGAAAGGTAAAAGGTCTGTTGTAGCTGATGCAAGGGGACATCAGACCTCCATGTGACCAAAAGAAGTAGTGCTCGATCAACTTAACGCCACAAGACATGGTTTCTTATGCAATCAAGCCCATGGGACTTCAAGCCTTACACATACGCTTTGTGGCCGGCGCTGCAAGCATTAACTACTTCAGTTAACGACGGTAAGAGCGGCACGGCTACTCAAATGAGTCACCCAGCAGCGATGCTCGCTAAAGTAGGCCAGGGTTTTATGTGATGTTGTCTGTGCTGGTTTCAGTTACCCCTGAGTTATCTCAGGAGCTCTACCAACATGCAGGGTTGGAGCGGATTTTCCGCATTCCCCGTTTTTCCCGTCAGCGAGCAGCTGATTTACGACACCCCGGTGCTGCGCCAACGAGACAGCCCACCTCGCTGGGCCTGTGAGACCCAGCAAAGCTCTGGACATGGTTATGTACGGCACTGGGGCGGGAAAAAAAGACTCGGAGGCTCAGAAAGGAGACGACCGACTGGTGCTTTTAGCTGACAGTGATTTTGTCAGTCTTGTGGTAAATTAAGACAGTAAAATGGAACTTGGATTTATTTCAAATTATATCCTTTTGGTTGCTTTCAGGAGAAAGGTGGATTTTGTTTTATGGTTTGCTCTCATTTGGAAATGACCAGCCACGGAACATTTCTACTGTCCCCCGACTGCGTTTACTTTACGGTGGTATTCCGGCTCCTGAGAAGACTCAGGAAACACTCAGGTTCACAACTAAGAAAACATGGCACAGTGGGAAGCTTCAGCACTCGGAACTGAATAATGAGGCCCGGAACAATAAAGTTGTCTTGTCGCACAGTTAAGTGTTGGGCGGGCTTTGGCATTTTCTGAGAGCTGAAGTAAGGAAATAGAGGCCGCAGTTCCATGGTAGAAATCCTGGCTGCTTTTCTGTTTTAAGTGGAGCCCACGTACATGCTTTGTTACTGCTTTCTGCTTTGTTTTTTGCTCTTTTTGTCCCCATCAAACTCTTGTCTAAAAGCAGGAGGCAGCTCTTGGGAGCAGAGTGCCAGGCTAGAAAGCAAGCTGGGTAACTGGAAGTAATCCCTGGCCATGGTGGGAGGCGGGGGTTCAGTCTCAGTATCCATCCCGGAGTGAGGGGTGACCTCCTGGCTGACTACAGCTGTCCCATAGCTGCTTACAGTGCTGACTACAAAAGGTTTTGGTGGTGATAGACAACATGCCAGGATATCACGACTTCCAGCTTGAACAGTTCAGGCTGTGTGGTAGAGAAAAAAAAAATAGGAGGTGGGAGGGATTGAAGCCCCCGACGTCATTACCAAGTCTGCCGGCAATTGGCAGTTCCCCCCAGCATCATGGAAGGATGGGGGACCAGAGGAAGCGTGGGATTCCCATGGTTTATTTGCTAAGCTGTACATAAAAGTGCCTCCTCAGTTCTGTGGCATCTCCCGCGCTGTTTTCTGCCGTCAGGCTACAACGACCTTAATAGCAATAACGTACAACGTCCGACGTTACAGAAATCAACCCTCCTGCACGTCATCTAATACCGTATCAGTACTGTGGGTGTTAAAATGACCTCGGCCAACCACTGAGGAAGGTCTTTGGTCTTTTAAAAAGGACGAACGAAGCCCTCGTGGTAGTACCCATGCTTCCAGCTTGCCGCTGGTGAAGCCTTGGCTGAGGTTTTGGTGTAAATGCCATCGGCCACACCTTCCTCTGACTACAGGAAACTGCGATTGTTAAAATCAGGGCATGTTCCTGTTTAACTAAAAGGCTGAGATCAAATAATCCAAAGGCCTCGGCTATGCCAAACAAATTCCTGCCCGAGACGCAGCAAGTCCGTGCAGCTGTAAATCCATAACCCCTCGACCCCAGCACCCACGTAAATGACGTCCCGGCACAACACCTTGGGGAGCAGTTGGTAATAAACAGAAGGAGCAAAGATTCGGGCAAAGGTAACCAGGGGAATGTAAAACTTCCTAAAACTGCTTAGCACAATGTCCCAAAGTTGCTTTAAAATGCCAAACAGTAGGTTTTTCAGATGCTGACGTGGGATAGCTCTTTTTCAATACGTGAAGTGTGTCAGCGCCTCCTCGTCCTCAAAACTCACCACCTCAGCCAAGCCATGCTTCCCAACACAAGTCTGTTTCAGCACAGCATTCCCAGCCAGCTCCCTTCAAGGAATATCAGGAGAAACAGTAACAGGGTTGCCCATCTGCCAGGACTCTAAAACCCCACTAATTGTGATTAATTTAAAAAAATTCTAATTTCATCTGAATGCTGTAATAGAAAATGGTCCTTGTAAAGCCAACTTGCTTACCTCTTTGCTGCAGTAAAACAGTTCTCTCTGCTGACCACAAACGAAGGAGCAGTTAGTTGTTACTGGTGGGAACTGGCAAGTTTTTCATGTGTGCGTAATTAAAGTTAACGTAGTTTTGCATGTGGGATTAATTTAAAAAAATTCTAATTTCATCTGAATGCTGTAATAGAAAATGGTCCTTGTAAAGCCAACTTGCTTACCTCTTTGCTGCAGTAAAACAGTTCTCTCTGCTGACCACAAACGAAGGAGCAGTTAGTTGTTACTGGTGGGAACTGGCAAGTTTTTCATGTGTGCGTAATTAAAGTTAACGTAGTTTTGCATGTGGGAAGGCTGAATCAAATCAAGGCTAAATCATTTGACCCACATGGTATGTGGAACTAGGGTCAAAGCTGATAGGGAAATTTGGGAGTTCCTCCCAGGTTTTACTCAAGTTGTACCTTAATTATAGTCCTCATTGCATAGAAGGGCCCCAGTCAATTAGCGAGACCTAACGTCATCTGAAACAGAAGCTGCCGGAACAGTGTGGCTTGTAGAGGAAACTGATAGGAAATTATTCCGAGGAGGCATGTTCTTTCATTTTTCAAAGAAAAGCAGAAATAAGACTCGGAACTCTTCCTTTGATTTTCCCATGTACATGGGCAAGGGACAAGTCACGATCTTACGGTGCTGTCCTGAGGGCAGGCGGATTCCAGCAAACTGGAGGGACTTGCAGCTCCAGAGCAGGGATATTTGCTAACACAGCTACTGAAGCCCATGAAGGAATATTCCACACGGTGTGGATTCCATGAAGGAATATTCCACACATGAGGTTGTCTTCCACGGGGACGATAGTAGAAAAGACACAGTCACAACAAACGTTTCGGTTTAGAGGGTTTTTTTTGCAAAAGGTTTATTGTTTTCCAGACAAATTTCACTAGTGAATGCCAGGGAAACAGCTTCTGCAGTACTGTCAGTAATTCCCAGCCTTGACAAGCCTTTGCCAGCCTGGTGCGTACACGCTGTTATTCCCACTGGGGTCCCCACCAGTGGGAGGAGGAGCAGGCAGGCATATAAATAATAACAGTTTTAAACTTGATCCTGCGTGCCTGCCTGGGTGTGCACTGCCAAGCGTGCACAAAGCGGGGGGCTTCCTCGTAGTCTGCATTTTGGGGTGGTTCAAGGGAATTGGATGGAACTGCTGGTGCTGAGATCAAAAGGCTGCAAAGCCAGAGGTGTGGGTCCGTTCCCAAGAGCTGTCAGGGATGTGATGGCATTGGGTAGTCATATTTCCATAAAGCACTTGCATTCCTCATGCAAACCTAGCCCACGCAATAAAGCAGGCACCGAGATGGGAACCTGCAGGTGAAAACCTGGCCCTCCCTTTGAAAAGCTGGAGTCGGGGAATTTATCCTGTGAAGTCTAAGAAAATCCCAGCTGGAATTGCTGAGATGCTTTTCAAAGAGGTGGCGCCACGTGAACAACAAGCTGCTTCAAAGCAGAGCTCGATGCCCTGTGCCGGAGCCCGGCTCAAGGTATTTAGCATCCTCAAGGCCAGCTCTGCTGGGTTCCTGGGCAGCACAAGGGATGGAGGGTCCCGGGGACCCCCGGCCGCTCTGCCGGGAGGGAGCGGCGGCAGCCAGGCTCCCCGAGCTGCGGGTTGTGCTCAGTTCCAAATCTGGGGAGCCAACTGCGCTGAGACAAAAGTAATTATTTCAGCTATTAGCTGCTAAGAATAGAGCCGGCGGGGGTGCTGAGCAGGGCTGAGGTGCGCTGGCAGCAGTCGGAGGTAGCGGGGAGTGCGGTGGAAGCACAGAAATAGCCGTGCACCACGCACAGCGCTTGGAAGCTTCATGAGTCACCAAAACACACGGGGAGGGGGGGACAGGTGGGGTGTAGAGGAAAATACACCCTGCCCCTGCATGTAAAGCAGAACATGCCCTGGGCTGATGGCTGGATTTTCTGGGAGACAAAAGCATTTTGCCGAGGAGCCTGCTTTTCCCTAAGGAGAGCATCTGCCCACTCCCGAGGCTGTGGACCACCCTCTTGCCTCCCACCCGCCGGAGAGCACGGCTGTTGCAAGGACAACTTCAAGCAGACCTGATGCTCAAAGGTACTGTTCCCTGCCCCGGGAGGGACACGGCCAGGGAAAGCACCGGGATCGCTCCTTTCCCCCTCCCCCAAGTGCCCGGCCCTCCGGCCAGTCTCCCTTGGGACTTGAATATTTGCAAAAGCCAAACATTACGGGTGGGGGGACGCAGCGGGATGGAGGAATCTACTGATTTGAAGCCAACGGTGTTTTACTCTGTTTTCGTAACTGCTGGTCTGGCTCCAAGTTCCCTTTACACATACATAATAAAAGGTTAAACGTGCGAACAGCAGCTCTTTGGCTACGGGATCAGTAAGGACGAGGTGCTGAGCCGGCTGCTCGTAGGTGCCTTTAACATCTTGCCCCGACGCTGCTTAGCACAAACCCGACGGGTATCGCTGCGTGGTTTCACTCCGTACAGCTTGGAAGAGACAATTTTCCTTCCGTGCTGTTTGTGCAGCCCGGGGTACAACACATTCCTGATCTATGACTGCGTTTCTAAACTACGTACTAAAATGAAGAATAATGGTAGTAAAATTGTACAACTTCTCTTATACAACAAGCTTTGTACTACTTTAGTGCTGGATTTTCCAGCAATTGTACATGGGGGGCAAAAAAAAGGGGTTTTTGGTAAAAACCACCATACCCAACCAAAACAAAAAAAAATATTAACAAATTCAAGGTTTAATAAAAAAATTTTGTGGCAATCCTGGGTGCAACTGCAGGAGGGGAGGCAGATGGAATTAAACATCTCAGCTGGAGCACGGACAGGGCAGCAGACAGCTGGCTAAAAATAGATTAATCCTAATTACAGCCACACTTCGGCTTTTCCAAGGATCCCGTTTCAGGTGGGCAGGCAGAGGTGCAACTGGGGGGGGGGGGAACGGGGCCCACCGCGGCAGCAGAGGGGCCGGGGGTGCAGGCTGCCCCTTATTGCGTAACCCTGGGAACACGTCGTCCTCCGGGCGGGAGCGACGGGAGCGATGGGAATGACGGGAGCGACGGGGATGACGGGAGCAACCGGAGTGACGGC
>NW_010247946.1:32456-33645 GCF_000690775.1 Eurypyga helias
CAGCTCCAGCCATCGGCGTCATGCAGCGCCCGGCCCTGGAAATCCGCTCTCCCCAGTTTGCAAACCAGCCTAAACCCCTGGAAAACAGGATTTCCAGTAACGTGCTTTGCCGGTTACAGATTTAAACGTCACCACCTTCCCACCGGCTGCCCGAGCTGCCGGCAGCCCCGGGGGAGCTCGGTGCTGTGCCAGAGCTGCCCGGCAACATTAGCCCCCCCGGAGCCCAGCACATCCCATAGGAACGGCCGTAAATCCCCGGTGGGTGTACTTCCTCCCGGACAACATCCACAGAGAGCCGACTGACATCGCAGAAGCAGAATTATAAAACGTTTACTAAGAAATAAATGTATTTAAACCTCCAAACTTTCCAAACTATGGTAAGTTCTCCCATAATGCCTATGAAACTATGGAAAACAACGATTTTCCCACCCTAAAATAGGTATATTAATTACCAACTTCAGTATTTAACCAGAAAATGTATCGCTTCAGCTATAACAACTGAAGTTTGGTCAGAAACCAGGAGTTAATGCTGGTTTTTCTTCTTGTTCCTGTGGCAGCGATCTCCGGGTAAGCACGAGGGGCCCTCTGCTCGCTCCGCACCCATCGCTGCTTCTCTGCAACAGCCACTGAAAGACCTTCCAGCCGGTAAAACAGAGGAAAAATTCATCCCACACGCCTTCAATACCTTGGATTTACGTGACAGGAACAGCTGGCCCGCAAGTACGGGGACAACAGCAAGAATCTCATTTAAAGCATCCGACAGAGCCTGCTGTGGTTCAGAAAACGCAAAGCAAGCCCTGACGGCTGTTAGACGTGGCCATCGCAGAGGGCAGGAGCCGGGATGCCGACAGCATCGCGCCCAGGTCGCCCCGCGTGCTGGTAAGGTGCTGGGCCTGCGGGGACACGGTGCCGGTGGGCTGCCCGCCCTGGGGAACACCGACGCTTGCAGCCGGCTGAGCGGCTCTCGGAGGAGAGTGTCTGTCTGGAAAATACCTTGTTCCGAGTAGGACTGCAGTAAACAGTATTTTTGCGTACAGCTCACCAGGAAAGATTTCGTTTTACATTTCTGCGATTCATCGCCCCTGCAGATCCAGATCTGGGGCTTGCTTTGTACAGGTTTCGTTAGACGAGAAAGGCACACGGCGGCTCAGCTGGCACCTTCGGCGGCTGGGCGCTCGCCTGGGCTGAC
>NW_010247946.1:33704-36637 GCF_000690775.1 Eurypyga helias
CCTGCTGACGCTGCGGCAGTTTTGGGCTGTCCCGGTTTGTCAGCCCTGCCGCCGCCTGCCAACTCCCCGGAGTTACACCCTGCGTACAAGAAAATCTCCCATTAAAAGATTCACCAACCTTAAGATGACAGAGCAATATTTTCCAATTGGGAAATGAATAAACAGGGGGAAAAAAAATCAGGCCATTCCTAAGCAGCTTTCTCAGGAACCGCAGCCAAGAGCAGCCTCGGATGGGGTAAGAAATGAGTAAAGGTGTGCGCAGAGGGGCTTGGCCGTGACTTAGAGACCCCTATGGATACGCAGGCTCCTCTGGCTGTACGTGTGTCTGCCAGCCCCTGCCTGCAGTCGCTGCTTTTATAAGCCTAGCGAGAGCTTGGGAAGCCTGCTCCGACTCACACGCATCGCTTCGGCCCCCGCTCCCGCCCCCGGCGCAGCACCCACGCGTGCCCGGGAGCTGCCAGACGCAACCCAGCCCCGCGCCTGCCTCCATCCAGCTGCCAAGACGCTCCCCGAGCATGTAAAACTTGGTGCCACCCATTTTTTTGTTCTTATCTGAAAAGTGCCTGAAATGCTTTTTATTTTTATTTACTGCAAATTCCCCCGTTCTGGGTGGTTCCATCAGCTCAGCTGAATAAGCCGGCGCTGGCACTAAGCCTGGCCTTTTGCTGGTGGTGCTGGGTTGGTGCTGGCTGAGGTTTATCTCTGGTCTCAGCCTTGAAACTGGGATTGTAAATTATTTTGGCCAGGGATAAACTGTCTTTGTACAGCACGGAGCCACACTGGCCTCTGGGTCTCAGCTGAGGCTTCTAGACAGTTCTAAAAATAAGTAATTATAAGCTATTATCTTTTTAAAATACTTGTAAAGAAGAGGCTCCTTTCCCAGCTGTTTTCTGTTCAAACTGCCATGATTATTATTCTTTTAAACTGTGTCTTTTTGGTCAGTTCTCTTCTGCAGCCTTTCGTGAAACAGGGGTACACAACAGTTTAAAAGCTAGGGCAGGTACTTAGCAATAATCATTTGAAAACCCCTAGGAAAGTCTAAAATCGAAGTGGTTAACAAAACATAAATTAATCTCAACAAAATATGCACAAATTGATTGCTCTTCCAGCCTGGAATCATTTTGCAAACAAATCTCAATTAAAGACTCAACTTTTTTTTTTTTTCCCCTGAGGAAGAAATAGGTATTGTCATTTTACAAGACATTTAGGGGTTTTTTTTCTTATTTGGCCAATTCTGATTAGTCACATTAGTCCCACTGTAGGGTTTTTTGTCTCCTTCCAGAATGGGGAACCTTTGTTTAAAGTGATTCCTTTGTATAATTTGTAAAGTATAAAACAAAACATTAAATATTACAAAACAAAACAGATGAAAATATTTTCAGCTTTGCTCATGTTCCTGCCAACTCTTTTCCTTTTTAAAAAGCCACACAAACCAGCTCCTTCTCAGCCCGGCCGTGTCCTTTTAAAAAACCCACACAACCCAGCTCCTTCTCAGCCCGGCCGTGACTGTCGTTTTACTCCTTCAGAGGGGTGAGCTGAGGATCAGCGCTCGGACTGCTGGTAGGGCCAGCACCTAAGAAACGGCAAGGACTGGTTTTAAGCCTCTAAACCAGCTTCTAATACTATTGCTCCCCCCAAAAATCAAGGCGATAAGAATATATTGTGATGAAGGTACAAAGGTTTAAGACTTCTTTAAATATATATTTTGACCCACACACCAAAGGTGAGCTGTAGTATTAAGAGATTCACAGCGTGAGCACAATACCTGCCCATTGACTGCGCTGGACACGAGCTTCTGCTCTTCAGATCCGTTCCCACGCTCTCCCTTTCCATTCCTTAGGGCTGGACTGCGAAAAGGAGCGATGCAATATGGCAAAAGCCAGGAGTGGTATTTCCAGCAGGCCCTTCCCCTCCTCCTCACCGATACCTGTGCGCGTGCAGCTTCTCTTTGGGAGAGGGTGACAGCTTTGCACGGGAACACGCAGACACCAGCCTGGGGGAAGCTGCTGGGGGAAGCTGTCGTTTTTTTTTTTCAGTACAGCTGTCCAGGGCTGCCGGTTGCTGTGGAAGAGGAACAGCAGCATCCCAAAGCGACTTGGAGCTTCCAAACCCACCTGTGAGAAACAGCTCTGCTGGGAGGAGAAACTTTTCCTTTTTTTTTTTTTTCCCCCTATTTTTCACTCCAGGCTTCATTTGGGAGGTTTTCACCAAGTCCTGAAGATCCTGGGGACACTGAGAACTGCCAGAAATGCTGCATCGCTGGCTGGTCCAGCTGAGTCTGCATCTGCTTTGCCTCCCAGATGCAACCATGGTCTAAGGTGAGGTGCGTGCCCGCCTTGGGGAAATTCCTCTTCAATATTCAGAGCGTGAAAGCTCAGAAACATCAGAGCTTCTGTGACATTGGAGTGCACCACTAGGTCATAAATAACCGGTCAGAGGGCTGAGGTGGGCTCCTTCTGCCGGAGACATGCAGGAGGCTGGTTCACCCCGACCCCAATTCCATCCCCGAGGGTGTTGCACACAACGGTTTCATTTCGGGAAGTTTTGGGAAGTTGAACCTATGGGTTCGGGTGGGTTGGGATGGGGGAATCCGGGGTGGCGCTGGCTTTCACCATCTCAGGTGTGTGCCAAGTGGCGTGGGATGTTGTGCTTCATGCGACGCTGGCCCGAGTTAACCCGTAGCCCTATTTTCCATCTGTAGCCATGGCAACCTGAGTTATCCTGCAGAGGTGTCTGTCACCCTGTGGTAGTAACACCCTGCTCGTCACAGCTGAAGCTACAGTCCCGCTGGTGGGAATGTCCATGTGCACAGCCTGCTGGCCTGAACTGCAAAAAAATCCCCCAAAAGCAAGGTGGTGGTTGCAGCATCACCGTTCTTAATGCCATTCTGGTGGAGGCTGAGTGGGAGCTGGGGAGGAGGCAGAGGAAGAGCA
>NW_010247946.1:36657-40464 GCF_000690775.1 Eurypyga helias
TGGCAATACAGTCGGCTCCTTGGCAACAGGAGGAAGGTCTGTCAGGGTGGATGGGACACAACCACACACCAGCAACAGCTCCAGGAGAGAGGAGCATCACCACTAACACGGCTCATCCGATTTTGTCGTGGAGTACTTAAAAAGAGAGACTGAAGTAACAGCTGGAAACAGCCTCCCACTGAGCATAACACAGCAGTGTGAGGTCCTTTGCTGTCCATTTTTTGAAGAATATTTTTGATATAACAGCATTTAGTTTAGCTGTTCCATAGAAAGCAAACTGCCTATGCTGTCCCTCTGCCTTCATGGGAATTTTATCATATGGAGAGGGAAGATGGCTGGTACCATGAAAGGGGAGAGCAAACCCAGGGGGTTTGCTTTCCAGCCTCTCTCGTTAGCACTTCCCTCCATGAGATGTAACAGACGCTTTCTGTAACGTCCTTCTGGGGATCTGCAGCTCCTTTGCTGGAGATGGAGCATGTCTTCACCTCTCTCCACTCCAGCTGAAGCTGAAACATGCACGAGATCAGTGGCAGGGGAGTCCACGATGCCCCAGCTCGTGTGGGTGAACACAGCCTCAACACCAGACCCACTATCTCTGGGGGTGAAATCTGGGTTACATAAAGCCATTCCTGCCTTAACACCATGAGGTTAAAATGAGGTTGTCCAGGATGAGAGCTGGGGGGAAAAAAAAAAATCACTGGTTGAATTCAGAGTTTGTAGGTTAAAAAAAGACCCAAACAGATGAACATACTCAAGGGATGGATGTGGTGTTAGTCCACAGAGAGCTGGCTGCAGGACGTGGGAAGAGAGCAGCTACCTGCCAAGCCTGGATGCTCCCTATCCGGCATCGGGAAAAGCAGGCTCCTGGTGTGATGGTTTTGCGCAGTCCCAGCAGGGCAGGGCTAGTTCTTATATTTGCATCATTCCATTGAAGTGACAAACTACCCTGAGCAGGCAGCGTGACAGTGCACAATCGCAGAAGCAGTGGGGTGCCAGATAAATGCACCAGAGAGGAGTTTTGTGCTGGATCTAACCACAGTTCCTCCTCATTTCTCAGCCCAGTATAGCCTGTGCTGGAAACTGTGCAGCTAAAAACACTTTTCAAGGGTGAAAGGCTACATTATTCCTTCTCTCAGTGCTTTCTGCGAATGGCCAGCTGGCTGGTACGCTGGGGGGGGCCCCACGTGGAAGTGGACGCAGGTGAGAAAGTGTAGGGCTGTAAGAGAAATGCTAAATCGGACTTTAAAGGCGGAAATTTCTTTTCCAGAATATTAATGTAATTCCTACAGCACAAAGAATGAAAGCTTCCTCCTGTAAATCCATTTCCCAGAGATGGGGAAGCCTATCATGTTTAGGTAACTGGCATTGGAAGGGAACTACTCTGAGTGGCCCAGGGTTGATGGATCAGCGAGCTTCGATGCTGGAGATGTAGTAATTCAGTGACTGCAGAGAAGGGCAGCGATGGAAACCACTAACACCAACACGCAGGTGCCCTACAATGTGGGACCATTGCAAAGAGAGACAGAAGTCTTGTTATCAAGACCACACAAGTCTGAGAAGGATCTAGCATGAAACACCACCACCCCCCGCCCCGACTTTCCATCTCCATGGTAACTCCTTCCTCCAAAGCGCTTTCCATGCAATTTGTTTCCTGTTCCTCTAACTTCCTGGATGGCTGTAGAGCAGAGCAGACACGGCTCAAGTCCTGGTAACACACCTACGGCAGGACAGCAGATGAGAACTTGTCTTGGACAACAAGTGATGAGTTGAGCTTCCATCCCCTCTGAGGAGACACCCGTTACCATCACTGAGTATGTGCAGGATGGTTACTGGCTGCAGAAAAAAGCCAAAGGCAAATTCTCGGCAGAAGACGTCAGGAGAGAATCAACTGCTCCAGACCCTCTCGTTGCAGGAGCTGCTACAGAACTTAAACAAGCCACTTCTAGTAGAGGTCCCACCTCAGGATAGATCTCCAGGCCTGTTTTCCGAAGGGCTTTGGTTTGTAATGGTAATGGTATTGTAGGTACTCACTCACTCTGCCCTTTGCTGCTCTTAGCATCCACACCCCCTCTCGCCTTGTCTTCCCTGTTCTCCTTGGAGGATGAGAGCTCCGAAGGGCCAGCCAGGGCGATGCTCTTGTACAAAACCCTGCTCCGGCCTGACAGAGGGATACCACATAAGGGAGTTATCCTGATTCAAATATTCACCCAAACGGACCACAAACACAGCCGCGGGACACACTGTCAGCACCCGAAAACGCAGGTAAGAAGGATTCTGTCAAGCAGGCAGCATACGAGAACACGTCTGAGCAAAAGAAACTTCAGCCTCTTCAACATGAAAGTTCCAAAATGAAACCCCTGGTTTCTCCCAGAACACGGGAGTTTGCAGCATCGTACCAAAAAAGGCCCTATGAGACGCAGACCTTCGCACAGGGCACCGACCCTCCGGCAGCAGCAGACCACAGCCTGCCACTGCTCACTACAGGGGTTTCTGCTTGCCCCCCTCGCCCCCAGTCCCCCCATTCCCATCCCCACCTGCTCAATCTTGTGTGGCAGCGGGGTGAGCTCCCATCGCCAGCCGCGCTCCGCACGGGGGTGCGCGCGGACCCCCATGGAGCGAAGATGCTCGTGGGTCGCTGAGCCATTGCCTCTGCGGGGAGAGGGATCCTGGTCCCTGAAAGCGAAGGATCCTCATCCTTGCTGCTCATTAAACCTCCGTGGGGGTGGGTGGGCTGGAAAAGCAGGGGTGTTGCTGCTGGCTCCCGGCTCAGCTCAGTTAAAAGCCCATCCTCAGCGTTTTCCAAAACTCCTTCCTTTGTACTGTCCTCTTAGACTGAACACAGACAATTTGCAGGCCACGAGTTGGATTTCATGGATTTAAATGACGATGCAAACTGTATCTTTTTACTCTCAGCCCAAGAAATGAAACTGGTAATGAAGACAAGAAGTCTGCCCTCAGAGAAAACAGTGGAATAACCCTGCTGCTTTAGGGTGGCCACGTACAAAACCACCGCCGCAAACTGCAAGTAAGATTTACACACAGAACACAGCAAGTGACTTTATGGAGCTTCCCTACTGCAGAGTATCTTTAAAAAACCTTCTAAAGCCTTTTACCACATTACTACACACACCTTTATTTATTATTTTTTAAAGAAAAGAGCATAAAAGAACTTAATCCAAACTAAATATTTAACCAAATAGCAATTAACTAACAATGATGAATGGTAAACAGTCCTAGTCCCACGCTAAACCGGGACTTTAAAGCCCGTTTATCTAAGCTAAAGCTGCTCAAGGGGAAAGGCAAGTTTATTGAGTAAACTTTGTCTCAGCCACCTCGCTATTAAAACAGTCCACGAACAGAAACTACCTCATATATTCTGAGGGGAAAAAAAAGAACATAACAATCCATCGCATGGAAGTTACAATCCTACATGGAGCAATTATCCCTAAATACAAACGCAGGGAAAACAGGAAGCTGTAAAGCAGCTGCTTTCAACCCCCACGGCCTTGTGTTAAAACAGAAATAAGTGGGGGACCCCCTTAAAATCCACCCCTAGTTCCCATTTGACCTAGGAGAGTCATTCCCACGGATCCACTAGGAATAAGGAGTGGGCAGAGTTGCCCAAGATTTTACCTTTGTGGAGCCCTTTACTGAAATGTGAGAGAATTTGCTGCTGCTGCTGCTTCTAATTATTTAGTATTGCTAATATTGCTAATAATAGTAAATATTAGTAAAAAATTAGTAAAAAATACTATTGCTAGTATTTTTAATTGCTATTATCGTGTTGTTGTTATTATTATTACATCT
>NW_010247947.1:0-5187 GCF_000690775.1 Eurypyga helias
CGAGGCCAGCCTGGGCAGCCAGGAGCTTGATCCTGAGGTACCCAGGGGTTTATAGCTGCGACCTGTCAGGTTTAAAAACACCCGGTTCCCTGGTTGTGCTCCCTTACCAAGACCCCATCCACCCACGGGTGTTCCCTTCACGTTTAGTGATTTTGGTGATTTGGGCTGGATTTGGGGTTTTTTTTCTTCACAGCTGACCCCTGAGTTCACCCAGCGGCTGAATAACAAAATCAGGGAGCTGCTGCAGCAGATGGAGAGGGGTCTGAAGTCTGCTGACCCGCAGGACTGCACGGCGTACACGGGCTGGGCAGGTAGGGGGGCTGATGGGTGGGATGGAGCAGGAGGTCTCCAGAGTGGGCTTCTAGGCCAAGGCAGACCCTGGGGTGGTGATTTGGCTGTTTGAGCGATCACAGTAGATCCCTGTCAAGAACAGTGCTTCTTAATGGCTTAATCCCTTAAAACAAGGGGCTGTCTTTCTCGGGACTCCTGTTTTTTGGAGGAGGATTCAAGCAGCAGAGGCACAACTGTAGGGTTGCAGGGCAGGACTGGGTCTGCCCTTGGTAACAGTGCCAAACTTACACAACAGAGAAGGCCAGCACCTGCTTGAGAGCAAATGGGAGCCTTCGAAGGGCCTAGCTCCAAATCTAGCCACGGTGGGGAGGTGACAAGTGAGCCAGGGCTCTGTGAAGTAGACGTGTGCCAGGTAGGTCGTTTACCTGCAGGAGGTCCTTGCATACGGCAGCGGTGAGCTTATGGCCTGAGGTAATGTCTGTCTTTTCTGTTTGGGCTGTTTTTTCTGTTTGGGCTGAATTTTATCTTATGACATTGTCTGATTGGCAGGTCGTTCCATTCCTGTTCCCCAGGTAGTGCCCCTCCACTTAGCCAGGGCTAGTTCTGCTCCAGTACCTGCTGGAAGGAGCAGAAATGCAAATGTGAGTATAACAAAGGATGGAAGCCTTCCTCACGCTAACTGTTGTGTGCAAAGCTCCCAGAGCTTGTCTTTCTCCTGTTCTGCATTTTCAACCTGGTTTTCCTTCTTTGGGAGCATACTCTGCCTTCCCTTCCCTGTTCCTACTCAGGGAGGACACACCTTTCTTGCTGCCTCATCCTTGGCTACTGCTGTGTGCTGTGTCAGCTCTCCTGCACTGTGCCAGGCTCTAGGGAGAGACCCTGGGGTAGTTGCAACTAATCTCGTGCTTGCTTCAAGGTTTTCTGCCGCTTCTTTGTATCACTTTTTTTTTTTTTTTTTGGGCAATACACTGCGATGCTAAACGGCTGTTTTCTACGTTATAATTTGGGTGTGGCTGGCTTGTGCTTGGATGCTGTGGAACTTGATGCCAGCAGTTTGCCTGGGGAATGGCGTTCATGGAGTTGGTGCTAAACTAACGTTGCAGCTTGACGACAGCGACGCCAGAGATGCCTGCTTAAAGATTTTAGTAAGGTAGGCAGGCACTGAGAGCACTCTAGAGCAGTTCATAAGAAATTCTAGGATGGTAGGATTAAATTCCAGCGTGGGAGAACATTGAATTCATGAGTTGCTGCCTGGCAGCACTCTGCTGCCTGTGAATTTATGCGGCTTTGTTTGGTGCTGGCAGATTCCACCTTGGGAGACAGGCTCAGCCTTCCCGTCTGTGTGACCCTGCTCAGAGGTCCCCTCAGATGAAAAGCGCTCTGTGTGTGCAGATGGTCCTCAGTCATGAGGGTGCTGCTTGGCACGAAGGCGCACTCTGCCTCTGGCCAGGGTAATTCAGGAGATAAAGCAGGAGGACGATTAGCTGATGTTAGGAATGCTCTGAAAGCCTGCAGGGAGAAGACAAACACCTTTCCCTAGAGACCATGTTCCCTTCCTTAGGGTGGCCTTAAGGAGCTTCAGGCTGGAAAGTGACTGCAGCTGTGACACAGTGGTTGAGAGCTCTGGCAGGATTTCAGCTCATTTTTATTGGGAAGGGAGTTTCCCAAGAGGGATTCTTCTCTTTTTTTCCCAGGGATCATTCCTTATTGGGCACACAACCTCCTTGCCTTGGCTAGAAGGGTTAAGAAAAAACCCAGGGGCAGATTTTCTTGCAGGTTACAGCCAGCAAAGTGAAGTTTGCAGATACTACACTGTGTCACCCTCCCTTCTTTACTAATCCTAGCTATATTAATTTATTCAGTGCTGGTTTCCAGAGACAAAATTAATTGGGCCAAGACAGCAGCTTTTTCCTGTAATTGCTTATGTAGAAAAGGCTTGTTGAGTATCTTCTCATGTAAATCATTGCCCAGCAGTCTGAAATCAACCCGCACTCTTGTGGCCGCTAATAAGAGAGATTTGCAATGCGGCTCTCTTAGCGCAACCCCTGCGTGGAACGTAGCATACTTGAGCGTACTATGTTACACCCAGTAATGCGCAGCATATGCTGGCATTTTACCTCGCTGCCCGCTCCTTTCCCGACGTGCTCGACGGAACCCTGTTCCCCCCGCCTGCATTTGCGCCAGGGAAGCTGTGGCTTCTTGGCACGTGAAGTTGGAGCAGAGGGAGGGAAGGGCTTTTTATTTTCAGGTCAGAAGCAGTGAAAAGACACTTGGGATCAAGATTACCCAGCGTACGGCTGAATGCCCTCAAAACACATTTGAATCGGCTTGTTACGCTTTCGATCAAGTCCCCGTAGGGCTCAGGGCCCCGTAGGCAATTCCTGGTACGTGCCTGGGTACAGCCCAGACTCGGCTGTTGGGTTCTGGTTTGTCTTTTAATCAGTTTAGCTAGACTGGTGGACGAGCTTTCTTGGTCTTAACCTGTTTCACCGGTGTCAGAGTGGTGACTGAGGGAAGGTGAACTGCCGTAAGCTAGTTCTGAATCGGGAGCAGGTCGAATCCTGGCAGAATGACAACTGCCTCGTCCATTTTCAAACAGATTAGGGTACACACGTGGGTGTTGGTACTTCTCATAGTGCAAGAGGCCTTGCTCTAAAGACTACCTCGACTTATGTAGAAACTCGACTACACTCGACTGTGAGTGTAGACGATGGAAAGGGAATGGACGGAGGCTGACGTCCCTGCTTTCACCTTTTAGCAGGGACTAGGAACCTCCCAAGTCCGCTGCCTGCTGGACTGCTGTGTTCTTCAGGATGATGAGGTGATTTGCCACCTGAAACAGTGTATAAGGGAGAGATGCCCTTCCCTCCACATTATGTCAGCGCCTCTAGAAGTGGTTTCCCATGCGAGTATTCCCTTCTCTAGCGGTGTCATAGCTGTAGCTTTCAGAGCTCGAGGGCCTGACGCAGAGGGGTGACCCAACTGGCCTGCCTCACCCACAGCCTGTGGGTCAGTGGAACGGGCTGAGCCGCCTGTGGAAAGGACTCTGCAAACGCCACGCCAGGTGAAAGAAATGCCATTTGAGAATGGACAGAAATTCTGGCCGTACCAGTTCAGGAAAGCTGCTGGAAAAACACCTTCCATTCACTTCAGCGCAGTATCTTAGTTTTAACCTCAGAACTCAGAGAACTCGCATCCCCTCAAGAGAGTTCTGTTCAGAAGAACAGAAATCCTCAGATAGTCCCTACAGAATAAAAGGCATTTGATGAGAGAGAATAGAGTGCCTTGTGTCACCCACATAAACCACACTCCTGCCAAGTGCTTGGTGGGTAGTTTTTGTGAAATCCCCATTCTTGGAGATAGTATTTGTCTGGACAAGGCTGAGAGCAACAGAACATAAATGTGAAGTGTGCCTTACTTTCAGGGGGTTGAATCAGGTCACCTCCATGGATCCTTTCTACTCTACCCTGTTGTAGGATTCAGTGAGGGAGTAATGGGTAGTTTTGGTTTGGGCTGGGCTGGTTTTTTTCATTTGGTGGCTTGTTTTTCTTTTTTTGGGGGGTGGAAAATCTGCTTTTGTAAAGGGTTTTCCAAAAGAAGCCTTGCTACCCAGGCTCTAAGGCTGGAGAAGCTGAGGCATCCTGAGAAATGCCCCACAACACACTAGGAAGGCAAGCTGCAAGCTGTAGTAAAATATACCTCCTCTGAACGTGGGATGATACAGCCCTCCGGAGATGTCTCGCTGTCCTGTTCAGCATGGCTTTGGCATGCATTTATGGGCGCACGATAGCATCCCAGGCATCTGCACCAGAAATGACACTTATTATCCTTTGAGCTGAGCAGTAGAGCTATGCCACCCCTGCTGCAACTTCTACCCTGTGCCTGACTCATTGCAATGACCTTTTACAAGAGCCTGTAGTGATAGGACAAGGGGGAACAGGTACAAATTGAAAACAGGGAGGTTTAGATTAGATATTAGGAAGAAGTTCTTCACAGAGAGGGTGGTGAGGCACTAGAACAGGTTGCCCAGAGATGTTGTGGATGCCCCATCCCTGGCTGTCTTCAAGGCCAGGCTGGATGTGGCTCTGAGCAACCTGGTCTAGTGGAAGGTGTCCCTGCCCATGGCAGGGGGGTTGGAACTAGATGATCTTTAAGGTCCCTTCCAACCCAAACAATTCTATGATTCTATGACCTCAGGTTTCTCACTGCAAGCCTTATGTGCAGAGATAGGTTTCTGCTTCTTCCCTCTGTGCCTGACATCCAGCTCTGAGGGTGCTGGCTGACTTCCCTGGGTCATCGCAAGGTCTCTGAGCTCTGTATTGCTCTAGAAGCAGGTTTGGAACTGGTCCAGATGAGCTCCAGGAATCTCCTTTTGTGGCAACCTAGCGTCCTTTGTGAAGGGACCACGCTGCAGCTCAGCTCCTGGTGGACAAGGAGGCATGTCCGGACCAGTGAGCAGCGCTTCCCCTCACTTTTATCCCCTCTGTTAAGTGTGCAGGGGAAGCTTTGTCTCACTGCTGCTGCTCTCCCACCAGCAGAACTGTTTGCAGTGGTAGTGCAATCCAACAGAGTCTAAACTTAAAGGGAAGCTGAGGCACAGCTTTACAGCTCTGATCCCCAGGGTGGTCACAGGGATGAGAGATTCTTTCAGCCTGCTGCAGTGCTTTAGCTCTCGAGCAAGGACTTTGCTGGTATCTCCAGCGACATCTGCTCTGTTGAACGCAAGAGTTGCTAAAGGCAGGGCCACGAGCACTAGCCAGTCAGTGCAGACTATTCCATTTCTCCCATGTACATTTAAGTCTCTGCCCCGCTCAAAAGAACTCTCTGATGCCAGGTGTCCCACTGCATCTACAGTACAGCTCATGCAGCAGGCCATCAGCAGCCGCTGCACGGCAG
>NW_010247948.1:0-15479 GCF_000690775.1 Eurypyga helias
GGCTCCCCCCTCCCCGAAGGCCACCAGATTCCAGCCCCCGGGAGTTACCCCCGGGCCGGGAACCCCAGCTGCCAGGCGCAGGGCTCGGGGTGCGGCTGGGGAGAGCCGTTTGCCATCCCCCCCTTGGCCCTTCTGCCCTCTCTGTTATCCTGCATCTCCAAAACGCAACCGATTGACCTCTTCGCCTTTTTTTTTTTTTTTTGCCTCTGGAATTTTTTATAAGCATGTCCTCTCCCTCCTTAAAATAGAGCAGTGAGATAGTTCAATCACGTCGCTGGAATATCTTAATAGGAATGCCAGTGAGACTATGATGGGGCACTGTTACGTTAAGATACGTGGCTAAATATAGACCCTTCAGCTTCATTAATTAAAGAGAAGAAGTCATATGGACAGCTGAAAAATCTGCCTTCTAACTATTAAACCTACATGGTAAGTATAAAGTTGCCTTTTGGAAACTAGCTTTTACTGATACATATCCCGGATTTGAAGAAAAGACATCAGCATGTATTCCTGTGTTATTCAAAGAGTGCTAAGCACGTGAAAATCAAACTTTGAAAGGTGATGAACCCTCATGAAACTAAGCTAGCTTTTTATTTTGCATGTTGTCACACATTACAAGAGTCTTTAATTACATCATCACATAACGGTTCTTAAATAATACACATTTGCTCTGCAATCTCTGTTCCAGTGGTATAGCTGTACTTCTACATTCCTTTCATAAGCCCATATTAATTTTGTTCTCATTACAACCCGTATGATCTTTATTGCCTTAGACTTCTAATGCAAATTGCTTCTTTCTCAAGATATCTTTTAATAATTCAGTCAGCACCTATATATAATAAAATATATTCACTTAAGAGCACCTTGTCAGCAGAGGTGCTTAATAATGAAGCTAATTTAGGTGCAAGGTGGTGGTTTATCTATACCAACAAGTTTCCAGGGTTATTCTATTCATAGTTACATCTTTAATAAAATGGTTTAGTGTTGCCTTGAAATTACTTTAATTGTGCCTGTTTGACATACACAGGCCTAAAAGATGTCACAAATTTATAGCAGTTACAGGGTGATACACAAGTGTGTGTGTGGGGGGGAACAAGCCTGCTCCTACAGCCAAAATCCTAACCTAAACTGACTAGAAGGTGTCAGATTCAGGATGGAGGGAATAAAATGGAGGAGAGGAGATAAAGGTCCAACCTAGTAAAAGGGCAGAAGGTAGCCCTGAGCAATGCAGGAGATATTTAAGAACATAAATCGTGTCACTGTAGCTGTGCAAAGTTTTCCGAGGTCACGGTAGCCTGCCTAAGGCTAGCCCGCTGCTAGCCAGCCTGGAGGGGGTAACTGCTGGGGCCAAGCATCCCCCCATGCTCCCTGCCCTGCCTCGGATGTGGGACAAATATTCTGGTAAATTTATCCTCAGCCACTTCACTCAGGGGCAGAATTTGTCCAAAAGGATTGATCCATCACCCAGGAAGACTCCAGTTGACCGCAGTGAGGTTTAGATCAGACCTGTAAATCTGAAAGCTGTTCAGTTTGCCAGACTTTGTGATGGGGAGAGTTTTACACTTCCTTCCCTATACTTTTCTGTTTCGTCTCCTCTCTCACTCTCCCTCTCCTTCTCCTCCCTTTTTGTTTTTGTTTCTTTTGGTTGGTTTCTTTGGTTTTCTCTTCTTGGGTTCAACTACTGTTGCATTTATGAGGGTAATAACACTTTTCCCCACTGATTTTCATGTTAACAATAGCTGTCTGCTAAATGAAGGCAGTGGAGTGGATGAACATTTAAACTTAAGTCTGTTTGATACTTCCAGAGGAATGTCTTCTGTTTTGTTTTCTCACTTAAAGGATAACAAATGGAAAGAATCCCAAATAATACGTTATTGCTGAAGAAATTGCTTCCAAGAAACAGAACCACATTTCCTCTTTGTTACACTGGCATAGCTCCTATGTAGCTGTATCGAGGCCAGAAGAGTTTGTATACGTGTGGTATATAAACCAGCATGCATTCAGCAAGCCAATGTTGTTGCTAAACCTCAGAAATTCTTAATTACAAAATATAATGGAAGGGCACAAATGTGATCACAGACGTCAATACATATTTCATAAACTGGCTACAGACACATTCCATCCCTTTCTCATGTAAAGGTACTTTTACTCTGAAGGAGATTTTATTCTTTGTTTTCTTTTTCTCCACTTTCTTGAAAGAAAACTTTTTTATAGTTATCACAAGTACTGCTTTTGCTTTGTTCTGAATTGCAACTGCTGTTTCCTTTCTCCCCCTCTCCCCCGCCCCCACCTATCCCCACCTCTTACAATGTCAAATCATCTTTGTCTTCTTTAGGGATACTTTTTTTTTTTTTTGTCTTTCTGTTTTTTCATTACAGACTGCTATCAATTCAAACCTAAATGTCCAGGAAATACGCTTCTGGGTTCCAATCCTCTTATCTTTAAAGTATTTTCTGTTTCTTCAGGTTCCTAGCCATGATGTCTTTCCCTTTCTTCTTTAGCTATATATTACAGACGGCTCTAGCAAAATAGGCTCAAGCTTTTGCTTGTAGTTCTCTCATTTTGCCATTACAATATCATTATTCTCTGCAAGTGTAATCATTTTTTTAATGCGCTAATTCCAAACTATTCCCAAATCTATTTCCTTTAGTTTGGCAAAACTTTTCACAATTTGTAGTTTGGTACTTAATGTTGCTGTGTTTTCTTCTAACGCACAGTAATTGAACCGTTGGAATGAGTTCACTGTACCCAGATTTGACACCCTATGGCAGTATTTAGGCACAAAATCCTGCCTTTCTTACCGTGCTCAGTCCTTTGGGGAACAGTTCTGCCTCGTGAAGGTGCTGTGCAGAGCTGTGCTGACGTGGCCGGGCTTACAACTCCTTCCAATGTTGCTGTGTTTTCTTCTAACGCACAGTAATTGAACCGTTGGAATGAGTTCACTGTACCCAGATTTGACACCCTATGGCAGTATTTAGGCACAAAATCCTGCCTTTCTTACCGTGCTCAGTCCTTTGGGGAACAGTTCTGCCTCGTGAAGGTGCTGTGCAGAGCTGTGCTGACGTGGCCGGGCTTACAACTCCTTCCTGCTACCTAAGCCGTAAGTGACTTCTTCGAAGATGTGGTGAATCTGCCAGCAGATTTGCTTCTTTTCATCCTTCCTTCCCCTTTCTTTTCTAACCACCTTCTGGTACATGTTTGACTTCTCTCTCAAAAGTACCCAATACCTTTTCCTGCATGGTGCTTCTCTGTCTTGCTGTGCATGACGAAAAGCTGGGGTGACCTGACGGGGAATCTGATGAACATCTCTTTTCTCATTCACTCTGACAGTCTCGCTACTGTGCCTTCCATACGCCTGACTTTAACTAGTGTTCCATGTTAAAACATTGCCCTCAGGCACACTTGCACACACAATCCATTTCTCCAGAAGCAGCAAGTGAGTATTCTACAAACTGGTTACAGGTTTTAGATGTGCTCAATGGATTAATGTTGATGTTACATGCACAGGTGTCAGTCGAAGTTGTAATACAGAATGTATAATGTTTACACACTAATGTACTTAATTGCTTTTTTTCCCAAATAGCTTCCTTCACAACAAGCACGTGCCACTGTATGCTCTGAAAGGCGTGTCCTTTCAATGAAGTCACTATTTCAGCAAATTAACATAAACACAAACCAGAAATACATCGGTAAATTGCTGAACTACTTAGAAAATTAATATTCAAATGCTATGTATTTTAAAAACATATTGTGTATAAACAGAAAATTCTTGCTTGCTTTAGGCTGAGATTCTTTTATTTATGAGCCTACATGTAGATTCACACAGAAACATTTTTGAAATATAAACTTGCCTGTAAAATTGAGAAAAGAAGCATGAATCAAGTATCTCCATATGTTAGCCTACTTCTACAATTGCCAGGAATACTCTGGAATGTTCCCTGGTTTCAGAAATTACTTTGCTTTATAACTTACTGATCCTGATATGTGTATTTTGTATGCCTAAATCTCTTTCGTAGTATGTGAAGGTTCATATGAAACTGCCAACATATACGCACAGGGCTCTTAGGTGCCCACCTAACTTTAAGTAACCTATAAATTAAACTCAGTGCAACTGTTTACATACCTATGTCTTAGGCATATACATAGATTTTAGTCAGATATTTATATTTCATGCTGAATTGGGGCTGCAGCTTCTTGTATTATATTTCCAGAATGTCTAAACATTAGAAATATGTAACTACATTCAACTGTACACTCTAAATAAAAAATAGGTAAATAAATAAAAAACTTCCAGGTTTATGCAGCCAGGATGATTGAGAACAGCCCCACCTTGATGACAGCATACTGGCTTTAATATTATGTATGAAAGAAGAAATGGTTTCTTAGAATTTTTAAAAGATTTAACTCAAGATTTCTTAAATTTCTATTTGTTATTTAGAAACAGACGTCAGTTACTTTTCCTGTTGCTCGTAGTATGTATTTAAAAATACAGAGATAGACATAAATATATAACAAATGATAGCAGAAGACATAGGCATATGGGAAGAGATCAACGGAAGTGATCTTGCAGCCAGGCTTTGTACAACGCCAACAACCCTTTCACTGCCATTGCAGTGAAATGCATGCAGTGCATGCAGAAACTAACCAACAACCAAGCACATCACATTTTATGATAAATGGGAAAAGCTTTTATGGAATACCTAAGGGGACATTAACATGCCCTATGATACTGTATTGAAGATGTAATTAAGAATTCTCAAAATTTTGGAGAAAATGGATAGTCCCTATTTTCTTCCCCTTTTTGCTTCACCTATTTAAATATATGTCAAGCCAAGCAAAAGAATTGTAAAACAAAATTTCAGCCACAGCACAGAAAGTTATGACACTGCTTTGTGTTTCTCAGTAGAGAGGAGTTTATGGACTTTTCCATACTCCTGCTTTTCTTCATGGAGAAGAAGTCCAAGGGACCATTTTAAACTGATGTGTGAACAGAGGATGTTTATATTTGCAGACATATTTATAAATACTAACAACCCACAGGACTAGATGGTGTTCATCCAAGACTTGTAAAAGAATTCAAAGAAGCACTTGGTACTTCCTTTTTTCTTAAGCTGTTTCCACAACCGACAAACTACAGGATGGAGAGCTGCAATATAACTGCTCATACGTACTTAAGAGGAGGGAATCCTTCCTTTTGTATGATGAGTTTCAGCAAGGTAGTACTTGGATTTTCTGGGAGAATATTAAATGGTCCAATGAGCCAGTCAGAACACAGATATGTTTTTCAAATCCTTAACATCATCAGCAAAAGAAACTGAGACACTTAAGGCTTTAAATGGGCAGAAATATATCACCTAGATCAACCTAATAATATATATAAAAGCACACCAGGAGAAGCCAATAAGGAAAAAAGATACAGTTATCTAATACCGGACCCACTCAGACTGTTAAATCTAACAGTCTATGTTATGGTCTTCAGGGTGTATATCTTAGCACCCAGCTCCAGCTCGATGCCTTCTCTGCAGTGCAAGATTAAATTTCCTTGCTTCATCATCATCATCGTAGCAAAATCCTCTAGCCACTGCCCTGTCACACAGATTTTCAAGGAGAGGATGCAGCAGGGAGAGACAGCAGAAGTCCAACCCATCTCTGCCATACAGCCTCTGCCATACAGCCTTGCCTCTTCCAGCTGATTATCTCACAGCTCCTTCCTTTATCTCAAGCTCACACTTCCTTCAATGAGTGCCAAATGCCTGGGTTTCTTGTTGACCCAGGTAGCCTCTTTTCCATGCTACATCTCTGTCCCCTGTGGAGGCATCAGTGGTGTCAATACCCGCCCAGGCTCTCTATGGGCAGAGCGGGGTGCTGGGAGCAAAAAAAGCAACAGCAGAGTGCACACGAGGTGGCACTTCTGTAATGTCTCTGTCTTTGGCCAGCATTTTTGTCCAAAAATTGTCCTACTTGCAAGGGACAGAGAATAAGTGACTTCTGCGCCAAACACAGCAGACATCACTGTATACCATGTGGAAGAGGCAAGTGTGGAGTTTGGCACTAGTCAGAAGCTAAATATGCTAACTGGCACGTCTTGAGGCAAGACCTGAGAAGGGAGTTCTTATGGTATATCAGGTTTTCTTATCAAGGTGTAATGTCCTGATAACATGTGCTGCAAGCACACACGATGCGCTTGCAATGAAGCCTTCTACTGTGCTGTTAGTGAAAGGGCTGAGGTGTTTGCATGGCTCTGGAGTGGGGAAGCGAATCCAAAACCTGGTTTGTACACTGCATAGGTAGAGAAAATAAATTTCAAATCCAGAAGGCAGCTGCTGAAGGAGGGTATTCACTGTTAGTAATGAAAAACAGATTAGGAAGGCATCATTTATGGTTGATAAATCAGAAATGGCATCAAAGAGAGCTAGTATTACAAACTATTAATAAAAGACATAATAATGAAACAAATCACATAATAGATCACAACGAAGTGATTCAGTGTAATGAATACTGATACTAAGTAAGCACTGTGCGCTCTGGGGATACAATTTCAAATCCATTCCAGTGTACATGGTAGCAGCGTGAGCAAAAAGAGCACTTTCAGAAGACTGTTTCATTGCTCATTCTGATCACATCCACAGTTTACATTAGCTCTCCCTTTGATGACGTATGAGGTAGGTAAAAATTAAATTACCTGCCAAGACGCATTACACGTGTTTATTATTTTTTTTGTGTCAAAGTAACAACTGAGATCTCATCACCCATGCAGATATCGGCCAACATTCCTCATTTCACAGAATAATGTGAATAAATAAGCATTAAACATATTAAAAAGCCAGGCAATGTTTCATCAGCACAGATTAGAAACTCATTTAATTCTTATAATTCTAGAAAGCACATTGCTGCTACAGAACATAGTAGTGCCTTGAGGGTGAAATGGGTCTAAGACTCAGATCTTCATACAGATTTTAAATTTTGGAGGTACCAAAGGTGGAGCCTTTGATTAACCAGAGGGATGCCCTAGGTAGCTTATATAAAATATTTGTATTCTGATCACACACGTGTAACTTCAGGTGGTGCGCAACTCATTATTTCACTTCAGACTCATCTGTATCCCAAACACTTTCTGAGCCAATTCTGGCAATGTCAGAGCTTACCAAACCAAACCAAACATTAATTTGTGCATTTATAGCTAAATTTGTTTCTATTTATTGTGCATTTCCAAAAAGAATCAGTCTTTTCTTTTTTTTTTTTTTTTTACGCATTCACACATATGGCACTGGAAAGCTAGTTAGGTGGCTAAGAACGGGCACTGCGAAAGCCATCCAGCTGAGCAGGGAGCTGCCTAAGCCTGCCAGTATGCTGTTGCAATGGTACTGATAACAGCCTCTCTTAAGAGACCCTTTGAATCCAAAGGTTCTCAGCTGAGGTTCTGGCTCAGCTACAAGATTTTACAATCAAATGTCAGTAGGAGGCTTACTGACACGGGATGAACTCCTAAATAACAGATTCTTTGTTACTGTCTGTTATGGTCTTATAAGAAAAGGAAGCGATATATGGCAAGGCTGAAGAGTTGTGCAGTTTGTTTGGAAAATGGTTTTGAGAAAATCTAAATAATAAATGCTGAAATTGAAACAGATTTATCAAATTAATAAATATTGACTGATTTGACCAAAGAGCTCAATTTAACTTTCCCACAAATTATTACCGAAACATAAATGTTTGCGTATGTTACTACATATGCCTACCATTATGAATGCTCAGATCAAGTCCACAGAGTCATGTTACAAATTCAAATTTCTGCTCTCTAACTTTCAGGCATGCAAAGTTTTTGAGCATCTCTAATAGGATTAGAATGCAGTGTGCACATTAGACATGTTTAATTTACTGTGATGTTTTTAATGCATTGTTTTGACATTCCTTCGCAGTAATTACAATACCTTCAGAATTATAAAGTACAAGTAAATCAAATCAGCATGAATTTGGAGAAGCAACACACTCAGAAAGAATCAGAAATCAAGCAGCTGTGGATAAAGTTGCACTGCCGTGCGGCCGTCACTTTCATCCTCAGCAAGCCACCTTAAGGGAAAAACATAAAAACATGTCAGAGATCCAGCACATATAAAACTTAACAAATGGACAAATCATGAGAGCCTGCTTCTGCACCTTAGGATTTCTACAGCAGCAATAATCAACCTGAAGAAAATAGTGATTTGGTTTTTTTGGTATCTATATATATGTAATTTAAAAGTGTAATTAAATTTATAAATGTATTTATGAAATATACATTCATTTTATTTATTGGTCAGTAGGTTTTTCATTGAGGGGCATAAAATTAGGATAATTTAGAGTACGGAAACGTGTTCTGTGATAGCAAGTTGTTGTCCATGTATTCCATTCCAGGGACTGTTTATTTCTCATATCTCCTTGTTGGCTCACAAAATACTGAGCTGTATTGTGGGCCTGATCCACGTTCCTTAAAAGCCTATGGAGTTTGGTAACAGCTATACATTCTCGTTGCTTAGACTGTAAAGTCCTACTGACTATCCAAGAACTAAAAATTGTTGCTTTTTTGGGTTCGGGATTGGGATTTGGCTTCCATGAATTGTCAAGGTTATAGAAACATTTAAGGGAAGGATAAAATGAAATATTCTTGGCTATTATTGGCTAATATTATTCTCTGTTTTCAGACCACCAGGCAACATCCCTCTTTCTAGATGTAGGGAACTTCTAAGTTTTCACACTTGTCTGTTCTCCAGATGCATTAAAAACCTATTTCACACCAAGTAAGACATGAATGTGTTTGCTTCTGTTGTTAACTCTGACATGTAGTGAACATTCACTCTAAATACACCTTTCAATTTCATTTCCAAGTTCAGAAGGTGTACTAATTCAGTTTGATGCAGTCTGAAGTGGATCTTCTTTTCGTACGTTAGTTACCCCAGCACCTCTTTATCCAAATAAATGTCCAAATTTAGATTATTATCCTCTTATGTTACATTGTAAAAGATTTATTTCATCTTTACACCATTTGTTGAATACATCTTAGATCCATACTAAGTAGACATTGAAACAGAAGGATTTTAATGTTGCTTTTGCACAATAAAATAAAAACACAGTACTTTTTCTCCAGATTTGTATTTATACTGCTATATCTCATCATCCTCCCACCGTCCCATATTTCTGATTCCCTCCTGTGCCTGTTTGCATACCCATGATATACTTGTCAGGGCTACATATGCACTAATACTTGCATTATGGTTCACCAGACAGCTTCTACCTCTTGAAAATGGCATACTAATATCTCATCTTGGCAAAGGCACTAAACTGTGTCTCTCCCTCCTACAGTCATCCATTTTTAATAACTTGGAAAAATATAGTGTCTTCCTCTAAATATTCTTCTGACAAATTAGTTTGAGATTGGCCAAAGGGCCCAAACATTACCTGGAATGGACTGAAAGGAACACAGCATGGTTAAAAAATTCCTGCTAGAAATGACTGAGAGACTAAAAAGACTACTACTAATTCTTGCTAAAAAGAAAACAGCACCTGTAGAGTGATGAACTGATCTCTAACTGACCTTTTACAGCTGAAGCAATACACTGAATTCCTAGATGTGTCTGTGATTTCTACTTTTTCCAGAAACCAGCCACTTGCTGTAAAAGGGAAAAAAAGAGCAAATTTAATATAACCAAAACATAAATCAAGCAAAAGAAAGGTTTCTGATTTCATTTTCAAACCCTGTGTGCTTCAATATTTCCAAATGTATTCAATATCAATAATAAAACTGAAATGTAGATACTTCAAATTACTAGTGACTGCTCTCAGTTTTACAGAGAAGGTCTTTGATGTTTTGACAGAAAATATAAAAGAATATTTTTATTACAACTTAACTCATTTCTCCACATTGAACAGAACAGGCAGTACGACAAATAAACCAGAGTGCATGGTAATATTGAATACATTCTTGAAATCCCATTTTGCCCTTTTTGTGTACTCTGAAGTATACCCAAATGGGCTTTGATTTTCAGCAGCCATGAAGCAATAAAAACAGGTAGACTTTATAAATACATGTAATTTCTTTAATGGTAACCCAAACCATTAAACAATAGGAAAACAGAAATTCTATTACTCCATTCTAATTAATTGATTTATATTTATAAAAAACAGGTGGTGAATCTGAATGCTGCTCATATCCAAATTTCTTCACCAGTAGTGATTCAGAATAACATTTCCATTTACCTCAACACTCCTGTTTTAGCTTTAAGAATGTATTTAATATTTGCTATAATCTCCTGGTTTGCATTGTGAAAAATATCTTCATCACTGTGCTATAGAATTTTATTTCATAGAATATTAAATTATGAAGTTTTTTTAAATAAAACTTTATCATAGAAATACAATGTTTATGCTGGTATCTTTAGTTGTGTGTGCTGATGCAAATACTTAATGACAATATTTATAAACTAATAAGGATCATACTGCTATTAGCTAAAAACATTTGGGTATTTTTTGCATGTCCTAGAGAAAAAAATACTATATTCTAACAACTTAGTTTGGTTTTCAAATATTTAGACAAAGTCCTAAACAGGATAAAACCTACAAAAATATTTGTAAGTAGGATAAAAACATAATATAAAAATATTTGCAAATTGTAGCAATTTAGATAAAATATAAAGCCATGGCAATGTTTCTCAATTTTCATCAACATTTTCAAACAATTAGCTAGTGTAACTAGGCCATAAAGGTGTCTACATTTTTCATCTTCAATTTGTAACAGTCATTTATTGATACTGTGATGTACTTTGGAACTCCTTTAATGAAATCTTGTGAATGGGTTTAATATATCATAGACTCTACTTGGAATATATGACCTTTCATGAAATCTCTGTAATTCAGAGTCAAGACTATCAGAAATAAAAATTTACAGTCTCTCAAATTTACACAGCACTTTACAAACGAATATAAAAGCATGTTTGCTCTCTTGAAAAGTTTATAATCTAATGCTTTATCCTTTATTGACGAAACTCCAACAGACGCCACTGAAATCTCCAGGTACGGAGAAATCTAGAGGCAGCCAGGGAAGATTAGCAAAGAGATGAAACATTTCAAAGAGGTGTTACAAATGACAAGAGAGACCGGTAGATAATTCCAGAGGAAAATTTAGAGGAAAGTAGTGTTGGATGTAAGATGAATCAACACCCACTGGCTGTGCTAGGAAGGCAGTATTAACAAGTATATGATGTTGATCAGAACACAGAGAGGAAAGATAATCATGTTGTTCAGAGTTTGGAGCCCAGGAAATGCAAGTTCAACCTGTATTTCCTCTGCAGACTTCAGTGCAACACTCAGAGTGGGTAAAGGCTGCTGGTGTGGGGTTTCCTTCCCAGATCAGTTCTGAGCTGAAGTGTGTGCATATACAGCAGCTAACATGAATTAGATGAAAGTCAGCAGGAGGATTTTATTTATTATAGGTATTTTGACAGATTTGGTGCTTTTTCTTTTTGAGCTTTCTATACCATCACATGACTGGCTAGTTAGAAAAGAGACTGTTCAACTGTTCAATTTTGCCTAAATAGGAATTGCTATTTGCAGAATTAAGTTTGGTTCATCCTAGATATGATAAACCCTTACCACCTTATAGTGGTTCATGCCCTTAGATAAATCAGGTTTTATTAAACCTATTTCTTTTGGATAGCTTAAGCAAAATTCACCTTACTAGAATATTTCAATACAATCAGACTTTTTCGGCTCAAGCTTTACAATGTCAGCAAATTCCATTTATCTATTTGTATCTCTCTATGGCTCTTTAGCACCACGAAATATAAGCTCAAAATACTATATGCCTTAGTCTCCCATTTTATTTTTTTGTAAAACTCAGGTTTTAGAGATTGCGTGTTGTTGTGGTTTAACCTTGGCTAGCAGTAAAGTACCACACACACCTCCTGCTCCAGGGGAGAAGGAGCATCGGAGGAAAAGACAAGGAAGCACGTAAAATTGAGATAAGAACTATTTAATAATCAAATATAAATTAATATTATGGTGATACTAATAATATTAACAATACTAATAATATGGGAAAAAAAAAACCATAGGATACAGTTGCTCACCACCTGCCAACCGATGCATAGCCAGGGCCTGAGCAGTGAGACTCAGAGCCAGGGAGCCCGAGAGCCACATCCCAAGAGCAATCGCAGGAGAGCTTGTGCGAACCCTTTCAGCGACAGCACGACTGGGAAAACTAACAGACCCACCAACTCACAAACAAGCCAGCACAGGAGTTAACAAAGGAGATAAGGATCTTGAAGAAGAGTTAACAAGAGTAAGAGAGTTATGACTCCCCAGCCCACTCCCCACTTATGTACCGAGCATGATGTGCTATGGACTGATATACCCCTTCGGTCAGTTTGGGTCAGCTGTCTGAACTGTGTGTCTCACTACACGCTGCCTGTAGTGAGAGAGCTGGGAGCGCAGCTGCAGTATCAGAAACTGAGAGACTTTGAATTTGGTGCAAGCACCAGCTAAAATGTACTATCAGTACTTTTCTCAGGGTAAATCCAGAAACCTAGCTTCATACCAGCCACTGTGAAGAAAGTTAACTCTTTCCTGTCTAAACCCAGAACACATGTAATACACTGTACATAGAAACGATTTTGATCGTCACATGGTTATGTACTGTAGGCACATCGTAACAGCAAGGCAAGACCTGGTGCACACAAGTGTTTTCCTCATAGTTCAGCTTCCAAAAGAAGAGCTGTATGCATGTCAAAGGGAGCTACAGCATGCTTTGACCCAAGTCCCAAACTTGCCCAAAAATCTCTCAGTTAATGTTCAAAGCATGGAAAGTTTTGCCTGCAGTTTGAAAATTCAATCCTATGTTATTTAAGACATCTAATAGGAGTTTTGGCTGAGCAATGTTTGCAGGATAAAACCTTCTGAGATTTATGCTAATGAGATCTCATCTCTGTTAATGAAAAAAAAAATGAAGGTAAAAAGGGAAATGTGATAGAGGCACAGGGTGTGTAAGCAAGAGCAGTCAAACTGACCTCGTTTGTATGCAGATTTGTATTAGCTAGCTGTAGCAGTAGCATGATTTCAAAAACCTTTCCAAATGTCAGGCAGATCTTTAAGCAGAAGATTTTTACAAGGCTATTGCGCTATACTCACCAAATCCTTTCCCATCGTGACCAATTTCAATTGAATGTAGGCTTCCTAATTTTTTTGTCTTAATCTTGAATGTATCAACCTTTAATATTAAAATAGGGTTATTAAGAACACTATACCAATGTCTAGAAACTTATGCAGCTGTTTACATCAGTTCTGAGACTAATACAAATGTAATAACAACAATAATAGCAAGTAGGTGGCTGACACCTGATGTGGTTTGTTTTCCTTACTGAAGATCTGTGGTATTGATCCTCTTCTAACAGGTTCCAGTTAAACATGAAAGATTCACTTTTTAACTTACAATACGACAATCCTTAACTCTTTTCTGACTTTCGTATACCAGAAAAATATTTTTGCTCTCTTATGAATTCTCAATAAAGGCTTCTAAAATGTTTTCAGTATATGATACATAAATATATGTTCAAGAACATAAAGGCTTGTACTGCCATTGTCTCTCAAATATTATATATTTTAAATTAAAATATTACCCTCTTTCATGTTACAGATTTATTTTCAATGAGATTTTTTTTCATCAGTCATTTGAAATCACTGGCTACCCTTTGACTTAGCTGGATTGCTAACAGGTTTACTAAGTATCTGCTCTTCTTTTTCAAAGAGCAATGGCACCTCATGTGTAGTACTAGGCAAAAGGAAATACTATTCAAGACACCTTCTTACTTGCTCCTTGAGCTTACTAGTAACTAGTTTTATTAATCTCCTCAGTATGAAAGACAATACACAGGAAAAGCTCTTTTAGAAGATATTCAAAGACATCCTGGCTGAAGAAACTTAGACAAACTGCACATAAAATATGTTAGTATAGCTGGAGATAATGCGGCAGATCTCATAAGGAAGATATTTTACCTGGGGTTTTAATTATTCAGTCATTACCTTTGAAGAAATCCACAGAAGAAAGATATATATTTGTTTCTTGCTACATTATAGTCTATTGCACAGGTGGTGAGCAAATGGAGAAATTCCTTTGCCAGAGTAATATGTTTATTAAAATAGAAGAACATTCTGCAAAGGTACTAGGACATCATGCAGAGAATCAGAATTCTTATGCAAATATCTGTATCTGAACTAGGGGTCTCAGAATAGCCTAAAGCAGGATGGATATCAGCATGAGGTTCATGTGCATGGTTCCATTTTATCTGGTTAGAGGCTTATATAGTATATTCTATTTATGTATATTATTATAATATATATTATTATAACGTATATTCATGAGGCTCAGAGAATCAGTTTCCACGGCAGAGTAAAGTGATGGGATGTAAGACTGATGTATTCTCAAGCACGATATTCAAAGTTTGTGCAACAGCAAGGGATACCGCACATATACGCACATGCACAGGGAATGCGTGTTGTGCATTCCAGACCAAGGAAATGCATAACCGGGCAGATGGGTGGATGCAATAGGATGATGTCTTTGGGAATAAGAGACAGAAGAGCAACAGAGTCAGCTAGATGTGATAGAAGTAAATGTCCCTGGATTACTCTGGTGAAAAGGTGACACATAGAGACAGCCAAGACTATATGTCATGTAGTAATGTGGAAAACAGGATAAATGCCTTAAGTTTTGTAAACATCTTGCATAGATTTAAAGTTTGCTTTCCCAGCCCAGAAATGGACACATCCTGTACTTATATACTCACCTTTCCTCTTTCAAAGGGGTCTTGGTGCTCCAGTGACTGAGAGAGTTGAAATACATCAGATTTGTCCTCTTTCCCAAATAAAATAATATGCACATTGGCATCAGTCCCTGCTCCCCTTTTGTCACCTGTGTATACCTTAATAGTATACTCTGTCAGATTTCTTGCTTCACTTCCTTCTTTATGTAAGTTATTTGTGTAATTCTTTTGTTTGTCTTCTCTAATGACAAAAGATACTGGGATATCTCTCTGTATTTCTGGTTTATTTGCATTTACAGAAAATGCTCTGAAAAACAAAACCGCATATGTTTTTGTGATAAGTAAATCATATGTTAAATCAAAAAAAGAAATCCTATGAATTTACACAGGACAGTTAAAAATGGGCTTATTTTAAAAATACCCATTGACTGAACCACTCTGGGACAGTCATTTTAATTCTGTGCCTGCTCACTGTTTTCAACTATCATACCGTAAAATGACTGAAAAAAAGACAGCTTTACATAATAGACTTACTCATTCACTTCAAATACATAGATAGGGTGCTCCTTTACAGCTTCTTTCAAATGCAATTTTTTAATGTCCAGTTTGCAGTCTACAAAGAAGGAAATAAAGTACAGCAAAAGTTTTATATTGTATGTCAAGGCATTAGATAGATTCTGTTGTTGATATAAT
>NW_010247948.1:15489-66212 GCF_000690775.1 Eurypyga helias
TGCTATATTAGATCATCCTTTATTAATTCATTTATGAATACCAACAGTTGACTTAAAGATCCTGGAATCATCATATCATTCCTTATTTTGTTGCTATTTGAAACCTCAACTTAGAAATTTAGGAGCAAGTATTTCCTTCATTTTAGTGAATCAAAGGAGTGTTGTCCTTAGACAGACATGCACAAAAGATTCAGAACAACTCAGGCAAGCACATTTGAGGTGAAAGAGCAGAAATACATATCTGGTGCATCCTCCTCAGTGACTGGTTGACAAGAGGGTTGAATCTCTAGTCCACATGCAATTCAATGAGAAACTCAGGAGATGGCAGGTATGAAGGAAGTTCAGCAACTTACTGTACACCTCTGCTGTTTCAGAAAGATTGCTCTCTGGCTTACAATTCCTTTTAAATTTTCTGCTGGGGGTTTCAGCTGCATGCTGTTTATAACACTGGCCTGAATCTCTTGCCACTAGTTAGTCATGAAGTCTATTCATTTTCTCTTCTTTTCTATTATTTATCCCTTCAGCCCTGTTCAGCAAACTGCATCCCAATGTATTTTACTACTGTCCAAGTCCCTTTAATTATATCAATAGGAATCTAAGTTAATAAGGTCAGGCTCCTGGGGAGGAATCCAAGACATTGCATTGCACTCACGACCTGCCCAACAGTTCATGGAGAGAGGCAGAAGCTTCAGGAAGGAATTTCAAACCATCAGATCTTAAAAACCTGCTCATATACTGGAAGAAGCATAAATGCATTAGAGCAAGATTCTGCCTGGGCTGACTAGTCTTACAAGGTACATGTGACTTTATACACTAAAGAGATTTTGTGTCTGGGGATTTTTGGTCAAAGTCTTGATTCACACTAGTGCAAACAAGTCTAGATACAATATGGACACCCTTACTCATCTAAAGTGCTTCATCGTCTAAGTAACTCCTTTGCAAGAAATGTATTATACATCTGCCCAATCCTCTCATCATAACAAACACAGAGAACATGAGCACTGAAGTCTCTCCTTTGTGAATCATGTTTTCAAACCTGACCGGAAAAATCTTGCCTGTCATGCTCTCTGTGATGCCCTTTGGCAATTGCCATATTCCATGATGGTCAGTCAGACAGATGGCCGTAGTTAACTCGCACAACTGAAGCTGTGGGAAACAAAAGCAGTGAGCTGTACGCCTTGCTCCTCAACAGCAGCATGGCAGGGCTGTCCCCCTTCTTCCCTAGCTCCACACCGTGCCCCCTCTGAAGCCCACAGCAGCCAAGGTAGACCGTGCTGTGGCGCAGGATGTGTTGATCAGCCAGGCAGTACATACACGCTTACTGCCCAAATGTCTTTGGCATCTATGCACATGTTATACATTTGGGTGAGATTGGGTGATGAGTCTAAAAGGTTATTATGAGGAGCCAACAGATGGGCAAACAAAAAAGGCAGAGATAAAGTGCAAACATAGAACCCTTTTTTTCCTAGAAAACTGTCTGAAAATGGTCAACTCTAACACACAGTAACAATTTGAAATCATACAGCAAATTTCATCAAAGGACTTAAAAAAAATTACAATTAATTCTTTGAATATTCCTTAGTAGCATGATAGGCATCTTACAGATAAGCAAAGAGATGTTAAAGTTATGTTGATTGTAATGAAATTCTGTGACAAATCTGATGATTGTCTAATAAGCTTAAAATCCTCCTCTGAATGTCACAAGAAGAAAACAGAACAGGTGGGGAACACTGTGAAAATAACTGAATCTCAAAAGGACAGTTCAACAATACCAGTTTCTTACATGAGTTATAATTATTCTTTTAAATCACTTATTAATAGATCTTGTATTAATTGCAGAATATAATTATTCATCTCAATTTTTGTTTTCCTTTCTTGTAAGGAAAGGAATAGCTTACTTTCTTGATGCAATAATGATATAACCTTTAGATCCAAGGATTTTAATGTGTCAAAATGTAGAATCTTGCTTTATAAAATATTACCTTTTAGCAAAAATAACCAAAGAAATTAATCAGGATTTAACTCCGGCAGTGATTTCATTGCCTTTACTAGGAGGCTGTGTGATTCACATCACTGACTTTAGAGAGCAGCAAAAGTACTTTACCTGTTTTACTGCTGATCAAAAGAACGACTTTGTCCAGTTCTCCCAATTCAACAGCATCCACGATAACTAGAAATGACTAAAATAAAATTATTCAGTATTATAATCTTAAACTATATTACTCAATTATACAGGAAGTTTTGAAAATAATACATAAGAAGTACAAGAATGGATTAAGGCTAAATGTTAAAGTACTTTAAGACAGAGTACCTCGTTGTCCTCTTCCTGCTGGACATTCTGCAATGACCTGAGAAGAGATCTGTCCCCTGTGTCACCATGAGTACCATATACACACGCGGTCATATGCACTAAATTTCTCTCACTCAAAATATTTCTAGAAAATACTGTTAGATGATACGTCACCACTGCAAAATCAAGCAGAAAGAGATCTTGTTAATACTGTGCCACAAATTTGCACAGCTATTTGACAACATAGCAATGTGCAGTCTGATGTAATTAAAGATTCAAACACTTGAAAATGATGGTAAAATTCAATTTTTTTTTTCAATTTTACCTTGATTTTGCCCTGTAACTATACGCATCGGTGATGCTGACAACTTTAAATTATATTAGAGAAAAGCATGCCTATGCTTTATGCTGTTTGTAACAGTAGCGCATTATGGAAAAATTACTTGAGTCCGTTGTCTTTTGCTTTTTAATGGCAAATGCCTAACAGAAAAAACCCTAATAAGTCTCAGACTCATCAATCACTTTTGGGATCTTGACAAGGACTAACTTTAGCTAGGGAGAGAAGCCCTTCAGACTTCATCATCTAGGACATGGAGGGAGAAACTCCTCGCATGTGATTCGGAGCACTTAAGTTGCTGCTTTGAGCTTCACTATGAAGCAGCACCTCCGCTGACTGCAGAGGGAGCTCAGGAAGACAAGTCTATCCCAACTGAAGTTGTCATCAGTGAATTTGCACTCTGCGATTTACACAGTGGTTATAGTTATTTAACTGAAGACAAGATGACAACACCTGAACACCTATGAAAGCAAATGCATACACAGAGCATCTGCTCATATTAATTCACATTTATATTTAAGAATCAAATATATAGATCCTTATAGTTCCTATAAGAACTCATAGAACCAAATGATGTGACAGTTCTGAACATTTACCTCTTCTAATCAATTCCTTTTTTATTCCTGCTAGTAGAAGGGGATGAATCCTGAGCTTGTGGAAGGCTTCTATAAAATGTGGCTCAGAGCTTAGATCAGACACTCATCCCATACATGACTATGTGTATAAAAAGATTACCTGCATCCTTTGGAAGTCAAGAAGGCAATGTCCAGGAAAAGCAGATAAAAAGCTGGTTTTATCAGTTTTCAGATCTAATGATTGTCTAAAATACTGAGTTCAGTACACGAATCAGCTCTGTTCTATAGGTCTTGCCTGTTTGCCCAGCATCAGCAACAGGAGAGAGAGAACTAATTGCATACCTGCTGCAGTTGAGCAGGTGCATAAAGAGAAATCCATAGTTACAAAAAAAAAATACAGTATTACTTATAAAGGTAAAAAAGTTTTGCCTATGAAGGTAAAACAGACCAAAGAAACCTGTACCATGCTATTTTTGGCTCTCTTTAACTTACTTGATCTCTGTTTTGCCACAATCTCCCAAATCTGAAACTTGAGAAGTGAGGATGGTCCAACCCAAAAAAAGAGTTAAAGGATTGCATTTGGAAGTCTTGTTGCTTGGATCACTGTGTCAGAGAGCAACAAGACTGGTCTTGCCCCACGAGGGTGAACAGGACCGAAGCTGAGCACAACCCCAATACAGGCAGTGCCCTCACTGACCAAGTAACAGTCCTGCAGCATCTGCATGAGGCAGGCAGAGCTATCAACAGCCCCAGAAGCAGCAAACAATGAAAAAATTCTGGGATCCATCGTGGTGGTCAAGATGGGATCTGCAGGAGAAAGGGCCAAAGACAGGACTGAAAATAAGGCTAAAATGTAGGTCCAAGGTCCATCCAGAAGCCAAGGTCAGAGAGAGGACCAGAGACAGACGCACATCTGACGTAGCTCAGGTGTGATCTTAAATGGACATCTTATGTCCATGATGGCTGGAGGTTCCAGGTGAGTCTGGCCAAGGAAAGTAAGATCTGTTGTCTTATCAAGACCCTGACACACTATAGTCAACTAGAGACTAAGCTGAATGGACTTTGGATCAGATTATACAGTGGATAGAACTCTCAAGAGTACATTGTATGAAGAAGGGCATTTGAAGGAGACTAATGTAGGCAAGGGAAGGGGACTAAAATGCTTAATTGGTGGTCTTTGTTCAGGCAGTGGGAGTAGGCCATCATAGGGCAAATGTGGGCAAGCAAGCTTTTCTCTCTGTAGTGTACTGAATAGATCGGAGAAGAGAAAGATGAAAGAAATCTCTGAAAAGATGTTACATACAATAAGGATAACATAAATGAATGTTATGACTCTATTAATTGCATAGAATTCTAATTATTTCATAATCTCAGTGTGAATTATGGCTCCGTGATAGCTGTGTGGAAATAATCAGGTATTTGAAAGTAGTGTAATACATTTTTATTTCACCTTTTCACTATTTAATTGTTTTGCCTGAAAAGCTACAGTAGTGCAAAATTCACCTCCTCTAGAGCCTTGATTATGAGAGAGAGAAAGAAAGAGAGAGAGGGAGCGCATGCACCATTTCATCCCTGGGGATTCCTGAGGTGTAAGCATCTCAAAGGAAGGTACAGCGAAGAGAAACTATTTATGTATATACTCAGCTGGATGCCTCTCCCCATTAATACACCCAAAGGCACATATGTGCACAGCCAGATCTCAAGGGTCTGCGCTGTGTTTTGATGGTTTCAATTAGCCATTAGCATATGCTTCATCACAGTCCCAAGTACAAAATAAAAAAAGGAAAAGATAACGAAGAGATGAATGAAATACGAAGGCACTCTATGAACGACAGAGCTGTATCTGAAATTTAATAGCACATAGCTTCTGGTTAAGGTGATTATGATGAGCTGCTTTCCATTCCAATTAGCACAATACTGGTTTTGCTTTTAGCTGAGAAAAAGAAAACCAAGGAGAAAATAAATTAGGTAACAGAAAAGCAGATCTGTTTTGCACAATAAATTGCAGGTAAACTTGTAAGTAAAGGATCATTTTGAACTCCATGTGTGCCACCTGCTGTGGGGCTGCTTAAAGCTCTCTTGGACATAAAATGGCAAAGATCTGGGGGAATACGTTTTTTCACTGTCCTAGTTTTTTTCTTTACTGTGGTTACAAATCGCTCCTTGAAGACTTCTAAAACACATCTGGAAAGAAAGAAATGCAACAGAGAAGAACTACTTTGTTTGTTTGTTCTTTTACTTAAACATGTAAGTAATATAATACATATTCTTTTGGGGGGATTTTTTATCTCGTTTGCTAAGTATTTTACAAAGGAAAATATTAAAAAATAATAAAAAGTCAAAGAGTGGGAAAGTGATTTTTTCAACCAAGAAGTCAGTGGCAGATCCAGAGTCGAGCCGAGGTCATGAGGGTTGCAGTCTCACTGCCCATTTATCACCCACACTGCATCTTTAAGTATTTCTGTGTTCTTGTACATGTACCCTAAATACTTTTGCATGTGACCATGCCATTAAGCCCTGTTCTGTACCCATACTGCTCGAGTCTTCAAGTGAAAATAATAGCTCTAAGCAATATAAAATCTAAAGCTTAAATACAAAATTTATATTTTCATTTGCAGCCAAAATAGGCAAAAAAAAAAACCCTCAACCCCATCAGTTCTACTGACATTACTTGCATGCTTACATTTAGACCCATGCAAACACCTCACTGAAACCACGCCATGAATTCCAATCCAAAGTGCATTGGGGAAGTTTATTGAACATGTACTTCAGCTCATTTTGGATGAACTGACTTTTATTCCTTACTCAGGCAACTAATTTTAGTTGTAAAGCTCAGGCAGAAATTATTTGAATATTAAGTATTGTTATTTGGTCTGTTTATTAAATTGACAATTGTTCTGTCATGTGGTGGCATTCAGTAAGCACCACATTAGAAGAATATGGAAGATATGGCAGATTTTAGGTGAACGCTTTTATTTTGCTTAACAAAGGTGACATATAAAAGAAAATTGTTGAGCTAATTTTAACAGGTATAAATATTTGGAGTGTATGAAGGTAATAAAGCTGATGCTTATATGTAGTTTTGAGCTGTTATTTACTGAGAATATTTGTTTGGAACGTGCAAACAAAAAAACCACACTAGTAAATGAGCTATAAAAAATCACATTGTTAATGTCAGTAATATGAACATCTGAGGACTAAATAAAGGAGAGCAGAAATATTGCAATATTGCTAGAAAGGGATATTTCTTATAAACTGTTCTTTGTAGCATATAATAATGGTCCTGTGCAATCAAATGAATATTGCTTTCCCCACTTTATGGTACAGAAATTAAGCTGAGTGGATAGTATTTTCCTTCATACATTTTAAATTCTTATCCAGACTTTATGAATCATTAAATAAAGACAATAAAATTTTCTGTTTTGATAAAGGTTTCCATTGTAATATTAGGACATGTTAACCTCCTGGACCACTCTACTGCTTTAAAGCAGATTTATACCTACCAGAAAGTGCTTCTTTTAATGGCCACTCTACAGGGAATTCAATCCATCTGTCTCCATTAAGGGAAAGAGGAAGTGTTTTATTTATGGTGAGACTAAAGGTATCCAGGGTTGATGTGTTCTGCATTTTAAAGTGACAAAGAGACAACTGGGATATGCTGTTTTCCAAACTCTGGAGATCAAATCTCACTTTATAAAGCATTCCCAAATCAGATGGTAAAAGTATCTAGGAAGCAACAAAACAATGAGTTAGCACCCAAACAGAGATTCATAGATATATGCGTGGCTAATTTATGGGAAGAGAGGAAGTTTTCTCTAAAGGGATCAGTACAGAGCTAGCCCCAGCTGCTTCAGTCTTGGTGCTACAAGTCCCATTGAGCTCAAAGGCAGCAAGACCAGGACGACTGTTAAGCAGTTCAAAAAATGTGAGCCTTATACTCTAGGGGCATTCATTGTAAATTTTCTATCAAATTCAAATTACATATTGCACTGATTTCTAAGTGTAAATACTTAATGTTAGTGTCATTTAAATTTATATGCATTATTAGCTATGACTATTTGTTGCCAAAAAACCCAAGAATATGCTTGATCATCATGAACTTGACAAAGCCAAAAATTAAAAATTAAATCTGGTGTGCAACTGAAGATTTCAGTTCTGCTTTTCTTGAATATTTAAACAATAATATTTACAATATTTACATCACTACATGATTATTTCTCTTTAAAAGGAAGTTCAAAGAAAATTTAAATATAGACAAATCTATATATTATTTTACATCATATGTTATTTGGTTGTTAGCCTGATGTTCCACTTTGTTTTCCATGGAAACCGGATTTGACTTGCCGTTGCTTCCATAAAAAAACATAACCAACTTGGATATATTTTCTGACAACTTTTCAAAGTCTGTTTTTGTTTCTTCTTGATGTTTTGTGAAATAAATCCTCCATCTGCCCTCTGAACAAATAAAATAAGGAAAAAAATAAAAATGAAAAAAAATTAAACGTTTTTTTGTTTTCATATGTTAACCTATGTACCTGAGATAAAATTCCTAAGACATGTCTTAATTTACATGGGGAGCATTAGTATATAGCACTTCATCTGGTTGCTGATCAGCTCCATAAGCCTATTGCCATTTCTTACTATTACAAAAGGGGAAACACTGTCACTACTAGTAAGTGTAATGAGATATTGTGATGAAAATATTTTCACATAATTATTTCAGAAATGATGAATAAAACAGGCGATGTAATGGTAGAAGCTATACCTGAATTCATTTGCTCTTTTCCTAAAGGCCAGGCAGAAGGGCTTGTCCTCTCCTGAATTTCTAATTAAAAATAAAGATTGAATTCCAAATTAATACTTTTGTAAAACAGTCTCTCAATGATATTAAATGACTGTATTCATCTCTAGTGAGGCAATTGATTGAGTACTATATCATTTAGATCAAAGTTTTAACTAGGAAGTGTACAATGTGATTTTCTACTTAAGCATCATCTTCTGCATATTATCCTATTTAATGAACTGACTCTGGAGCTAGGTCTTTGCTATGAAATGGTTGAAACCTGGAAATTCAAATATTTTTCATTTTAAAGCATTTCTGTTTCATTTATACAGTTTATGCTCTGGGTGAATCAGAACTAAGTGGATGTTTTTAATAACCATTTTAGGGGCTGATCCTCCCACTGTTATCAACTCCCATTGATTTCAGTGGGATTTGATATAGTCCAAAACTACTTGTATACATTACATAGACGCCTGAATCAAAGACAGAAAGCCTTCGTTTGAGATCACAACCAAGTCTAGATTTGCCAATCATTGTATAAAACAGCTCACAGGAACATTTTCTCCTACCAAATCAATGCATTCTGATAGGAACAGAAACATTTTTTTTTTAAATTTGAATAAGACCATGTTATATAACCTTAAAAACACTAAATATTCCTATATTTTATTCAGAAAAATCCCAAAATACAATTTTTGAAAAGCTGAAATTATTTGCTTTTGCAAAATAACTTCTTCCTCCTTTTCTTTCAGTTTAAATGATTGAAAGTTAGAGATGATAAAAATTCTACTCAGTCTCAGTAGGTTATTGCTGGGCAAGCAGCATCATGCCAATGCCACTACAGCGAGCAGAGATGCCCTGGCCATTAGGATGAAAAGAACTAGAATATTTTCTGCAGTCTAAAGGCTCATGTATACAGTCTATTTACTTCTCTTAGGGGCAGGATCAGACGAAATGCATCAGTCTTAAAGGTACATACTGGGCTTTGGTCGCCTACTCAACTGGTTGGGGGGTGCTGTGGTTCCCTCCCAGCTTGCACGCCAGATTGTGTTTGTATTGAAATCAGGGCACGGGGAGGGAGAAGGCACATTCCCTTCTTGTCTTGACAAAGGGTGCAGTCATAGGCAGTGGGGTCAAAACTAGTCCTCTGTGGACTGATTCCCCGCACAGTGTCAGCCAAAAGTATGTCCAGTTTCTGGCAAAACCTATCCAAACAGTGTGGCAGAATTAATGTAAAACAGTCATCTTCACTACAACAGAGCTATTTTCTCCACTACTTAAACGTAGTTTGCCCTACTATTTACCTCGCTTTTATTATGTCTGGCAAGTAGCCAGCAGAAGTATTCAAAGCTTAAAAAATTGTTTGCAAGTGACAAAGTAAAAGTAAGACTTGGAGAGGCAGCAATTTGTAAAGAGAATAGGCGAAATTTGTTGCCATTTATGCCACTGTAAATCTGGAGTAACAAAGCAGAAATTATCCTCTGGCAAGTAGTGGTTATTAAATAGTACTAAAAAACAACAGCTCAGACAGACTAATTCCCTATGTAATGGCAATGGTCTACTGGAACATTTTAAACCATAATTTGTTTATAAAAGCAAATCACATAGCTGCGTTCCGTAGTTTGGAATGAATTTCTTAGCAAATGGTAGTTTGAAGATAATATTGACCTGTGGCATTCAGAGTTACTGAGGCAGACTTTTTTCCATAGCGTCTGTCTTTTAGCCATGTTTGAGCCACAAACAATGTTTCTGTCCCTGCAGCTGCTGACTCTTTCACAATAATCTTCTCCAGAAGCCAGTCAGACCCTTTCCCTTTTTCAACCACCATCCCTTGCAGAGTCCCAACATCTACTGCTTCCACTTGAAAAATATCCACCTGAAAAAAAACCCAGAATCAGAAAGACATAAAGAAACAGAATCACCAAACTAAATTAGTAGTGTATTTTGAAATATGAAAGTGAGATGAAAATCAGGATTATTTTTTTTTCCCACTAATTCAATAAATATCAACAGAAACAGACATAACAAGTTTAAAGATGCTGAAGTCCTGCAGTAAGCAGTATTTATTCCCTTTGTGGTTCTGCCATTTACTGCTGAAAGACCTGTTTCCCCACACAGATCAATCAGTTGCTCAGGCTAACTTCCTGTGAGATTTTCCTTTACAACTTTCACATTTAATGATTTACAGGGATACCATCTTGCACATCTCTTACTCTCAACAAAACAGATTCCCAGGATTCCATTTCGAGGGAAAAAATGCAGGGAATGAGAAGGGCAGAAATTGACATCACAGAAGAGTATTTTATTCTCTCAGGAAAGAATAACAAACTTGGTCCCAGGTTTGAATTAATAATTGTAGGATTAGTTTTAATAAAATTAATTGAAATTAAGTAAAAGTATTAGATAAAGTTATGTTTAAATTAGTTCAACTATTCTCTAAAAGTTCACAATATTTTTAAACCGTTGAGAACACTGAAGATCCCTGAAGAAAATAGTGAGATGTCAGACATTAAACATTTTCACAATATGTGATTTTGGCTTTCTGTGGGTCTTACACCTACTTCCTCAGCTGGAAGACAGAGATTAATTTCTTGGCATAGAAACATTCCAACTGTTTTGTTTACAGATTTATGAATTATCATCTCATTTCTATTAGGGTTGATAACTGGTAAAATCTAGTGTTATTAGTGATGGAATTTCCAGCATGATTTAGAGATGTTTTTGAGGGGACTAGGTTGGAATAATGACTGAAAACACCTGAGACCTGCAAGGTCGTCTCAGCCTAATCCACTTGGAAGTTGCTTAGGCAGAGCAGGAGGGCAACAATCCTTACTCAAATGATTATGCGGAGATGAAACAGAGAAAAGCAGTTCCCTTGCTCCATCAGCCACAGGTCTCTGTCTTCCCTGGACAGGTTTTCCAAGTAAAAAACTGGTGAGAGATTTGTGTCTCCAACAAGGCCAGCCTAACCAGCTTTCAACTTAATGAGACCCACCATGAAATAAAATATTGAACACGTAATTGCAGATAATAAATGACCACCTATTAAAAGAAAAAAAAAACCCACACAACAACAACAACAACAAAAAAGGAAATAAAAATTTCAAAAGTTTTGCTTTAAATCTGGTCTTGGTGGGTTACCTTTAACTTTTCATCCTCATTTTTCATTAATATATATACATAGGAATGTTCTTGTTTGTGAACTAAGTCTCTAACAGTTTCCCAAAAGTAATCACCAACCTGTCATTGAATTACTCCATGGCTTCTTCTAGACTGAAATACAGTGTTATTCAAAAACTACTATATTGCATCATCTAACCATCATGTCTGCACTGTCACCCCTACGTTATCGTGTGAAAGGGGAAAATGAGAACAGCAAGCTGACAATGATGTTAAAGAAAAAGTGTTAAAGAGGCACTTGGATTGCTATACCTCCTTACAATGAGTCAGGGTTATCAGCTGCTTAGTGAATTTAGACTGGCAGAAGCATAAGGTGGAAATGCAGGTTCTCAGGATAATAATGTCCTTCAGCAGCAGAGCAAATACACTGGAAAGGCTGAAATTCTAGATGGAGTGCAGTGCTGCAGGAAAAACATTTTCCATACTTAAGTCAAAAAGGTAATGTTTACTGTCAACACCACAATTATACTATTAGCTATTGGACTAATGTGATGATTGAATACCATTAATCTGAATTTTTAATTTATCTTAATTGTGATATGAGTTTGATCACTGCTTTATTCTACCTTTAATTGGATTGGTAAAGCTATAGCATCATGCTTGAATGTCTTTTTATACACATTAAGTAAAATGTATTAAAAATACACAGGGCCAGAAGATGGGTGAAAAAGAGAAACTCAAGTAAGAAACGTACAGGCCCCAGTCTCAGTTAGTAAATAAATATTTTAAGTTCCCAAAATGTGAAAATTTGTCTTTAAAATTACTGCCTGTTCTTGCAAATGGTTATGCTTATATTAATGCATGATTTATTTTATTGGAAACTTAAGAGGAAGCTTTTGTCAGATAAGAATACTTGTTAGTATAGTTTTCTATTAAAGAGAAAATAATTTTCCAGAGGATGACTAATTTAGTGACACTATCACCAGCATCTCCCAAAAAATCTATTGTCAGTGATCCACTTTTGGAAAGGAGAGAGTTAGAAATAAAGGAAAACTGCAGGCAATATTCTGTAGACTTCTGGACTTATGCTGTCTCCAGAAGAAGGACAGTTGGGTTTGACTTGCACTAAGCTTGACAGTCAATGAACTCTGTTAAACTAGAAAAATGTCAGAGAACATCAGCAGAAGTATTTGTACACCATTCCCTAGTGGTAGTGTTTCTGAAAACACTTAGTAACTCAGGTGCAGCATGTACAATGGGTTATTCACAACCTGGATCATCCAGCCATGTGTAACAGCACGTTTGTACGTATAGGTAATGCATGAGAGGTTTTCCAAATCTTTTTTCCACTGAAAATAGGTATATTTTGGTTGAATAAACATTTGTGAAAACTTTGATGTCTGGTTTGCATTAGACACCCTGCTTCATCATTTGCTGATGTGCAATTTTAGTGAGCCCATTTTAAAGCATGTAACATCTCAGAAGTCCATGGTCATATTTGCAGACTATTCAGCCATCTAATAAACAGCAAGTTGGAAAACTATTAACTAGACTAGGAATTGTAACAACCGGGGTGAACACACTTCACAGAGAAGATTACATTTTCTCTTTATGTGTACATTTGAAAATCTAGGTGGTGTAATGAGCTTTATTGTAGTCAAGAGACCAAAAAAGAATAGAGAAAGAGCAGCAACTACTATTGTTAGAGCTTGATGAACAATTTGCCAGAGACAATTTATTTGCCAAATTTAATGCACTTTTCTCCTCTCAGGCTGTCTGCAGACAGATTATGACATATATTTCATTATAATTTTAAGAAATGTATTCATTATTAATAATGTAGGTAATATTTTTGTGGATTCATTTCAGACTATGGATTAGTCATAAAACATAGGAAAAACTTGAGTTATTGGCAGGTCTTGTATGTCACATGATACTCTCTCTCTTATATGATTTACAAACAGGGACCTTTTAAGTTACTAGAGGCTTAATTCTTCTGCACAGAAAACACACAGCAGATAGGTAAACCTACAGAATATAAACCATTTATTTTTCATTTTCTCTTAGGGAAAAAAGTTAATTGTGTTTTAGTTACTATCAGCAAATTAGGTTTGAATGGAGAAAAGTTACCTTAAATATTGATAGTAATACATATTGCCTAATTCAGCAGCACTTATATTGCATTTTCTCAGAATAGTATTAAAACAATTTGTGTGTATGTACAGCCCACTAAATATTCTTAACTAACACTATCTGGAGGAAGAAATATATTCTCCAGGTCTGAGCAGTTGAGACTGACAGTGTGAGTGCCATACATCCTCTGTGACACAGAAGAGGTCCCCTAGCAAAACCAGAACTGACACACTTCATATTTCCTGGATAAGAAGAATTCTTAAAAAAGAGTTATTCCAGCAACCATTTATGACTACTTAAAGTTTAATTCTTGTTAACTCCTTTTCAAATTTTTTTCAAATGTTTCTTTTTAGCCTGGGACCCATGTCCCGAGCATTGCATTTGAATCTATGACCCCGACTGACTTACTGTGGTACCCTTCAGTGTCAGCGCTGGCAACGTATCATTGTCTGTAGCAGTTGCAATAGCTCTTGTAGTAGAAGAAGCATTTGAACAGTCACTATGCAATATTTACCTTTACAAATGCCAGTCATTTTATAGGCTCAGTATTGAGACTTGATGGTTGGTTAATGACGATATTCCCAGAAGAACTGGAAACGGCAAGTCAAGACACACCATATGCTTAATTTCATCAACCTGTATGCTCAAGTGATTTCCCATACTGCTAATGTTGCTATCATTTTAATAGGCTTTTATTGGAAAAGGAGTTAGAGTGTCTAGATAAAGGACCTTTTCTATTAAGCTTAGCAAACCTATTGATTTGCTGCCTGATTATTTTGATCTCACTTGTTAATCTGGAGAAACTCTACTGAAGACAAAAGAGATTTAGCTAGCACAGGGAGGCAAAATAAAGGCCCCTGTAACCCTGAGCCCAAGTGAGAAACACTGTCTGAAAGTCCCTGTAGAAGACAGGTGAGAAAAATAACTTCTGCTGAGATGTCACCCCTCAGACTGTGATCCCATGGGCTCTTCCAGTTGTGCTGAACTGAACTTCCCCACCCTGTCCCCAATGCTTGTCACATTACTGCTGTCTCTGATGGAGATTATCACCTTTTTATCCACCCTGTCAGCTTCTCTCCAGCCAGATATTATCAAGATAGACCAACTAGAAATATCCAAATTATTAACAATATGAATTGCTTAAACTCAATACACAATTGGACAGAGTGAATGTCACTGTGCCAGCAGACCTAAGGAGTGGAAGCATTGGGTGGTAAGCAGCAGTGATGACAAACACTGGTAGCAGTACTGTCTTCACCCAGCCCAGTGGAAGGATGAACTCTCCATGACCTTAGCATCGTGCAATCTGTGTTCTGTGCAAACACTTCTTTAAAAACAGTTTTCCATGCATCTTAAAAAGCCAACCCTGAACTTCCTCCTAAATTCACATATTTTTGCATGCATGTTTTTGTTTTATGTTAAATTCTCATCCAGAAATTCATTGAAAAACTTTATCTTTACATGAAAAAAAAAATAGATTAATTTAAATTACATTGAATGCATAATTAGAGGTTTCTGATAACCTACAATTATCATGGTTCATCCATCTTCAACATGATTAGTAAAAAATAGATGAAAGAATAGGAGCTGTAAAAAAACCCAAATAATGTTTGCCCTGAACTGACCTTATGTTAATATTCTTAGTATAACTGGAACAGAATCTTTTTGAAAGAAGATTTGTATGCATAGAACAGCAACAGGACTAAGAAAAAATAATGGTACATTATAATAATCAGCAGCTATGACCATTCAACTAACTTGTAAAAGACATTTCAATTGGACTTTAAGTAAAAGGCATTTAATAAAATGCAGGAGGAGTGCTATGGAGACCAATATCATCAGCCACATCCAATGTAAAAACACATTATATTACACAATAGAAATTTTTAAAAATACAAAACAAAAGCAAAATATAGGGAAAAAACCAACCAAACAACCAACCAAATACTGACATCACTTAGGACAAATTTGAACCTATCTGATGCAGCCTGGTTGCTGGAGTGGTTTAAGTCCAAGTTTAAGATCTGGTTTAACAGGCAAAGAAAATAGGGTGGATGAAATTTTCTTCAACTTCAGTAATGCATATGATTGTATAATATTTTGATTAAGACATCATAATCCGATCTTCAAATGATTTTCAGGTGAGCTCAATCTGGCTGATAATAGGACAATAAAATGCCTAAATGGTAAGTCCCCAAATACAGCTGTAAATTGAGAATATTTTCAAGCACATTTCATGGTAGTGAGGCCAGTTAATAAGCTTATGGTCTTTAATGTTTTCCTAAGTTCACTGAAAGAAAACAAGATTTTAGAGATGATGCAAAACCAATTGCTAGTTATGGTACTAGAAGAAGTAGGGTGATAAACTGAAGAGTAATCTGAAAAGATTGGTGAGAGTTAATAAATCACTGGAAAGCCTGCCTTTCAATGAATCAAGCAGCCTAATTTATTTAACTTGTCAAAGGCATACTGATTTGCTTATTGTCATAAATACTGTCAAAGGCTGCAGAAATTTGGTATGAGAGTACTATCCAGACTAACAGTCAAAATCATGAAAAAATCCAGTTCCTAGAAGTTAAAGCTTGACAAATTTAGACAGAAAATAGTGCAAACTTTTTTTAAAAAAATAAGGGTATTTAAGCTTTGAAACAACTTTCCAATTAGATGAGCACTTCATCACTGGAAGCCATTCATTCTGAGTTAGATATATTTTCTGAACTATTTCACTGAATTGAAGCTAATTCAGTTCTTGCTGCATTGAGGAAAATGACTGAATATTTTATTTACTGAATAATGCAGACTTAGATTGTCCATAACTATTTTATAATATTTGATAAGTCAAGCTAATAGTCAGCTGTGTTTTATTTTTAAATTATGATTTTTATTAAAAAGCAGAAGTAAATGTGACATAGAATTCACTCAACTTTACCTGTCTAAAAGAAGTCTATAGGCAGACCATTGGTTAATTTTCCTGTAAAATCTTAGGAAAGAAACAGGCAGTCTCAGAGGATAATTAATTCTAAGATAAATGTCCAAATAAAGAGAGAAGGAAACTACCTCCTAGACACATCTACTTCTAGAACAAATGTGCACATTACACGCAACTGAAGCTAAGTGAGAAGTATTTCTGCTTTAGAAATGTAATTTATGTAATTTACTTTTGAGCTCTATATAGCCAGAAAGACACGCTCCCACACACAGCCCCACCCCAAGCACTTAATTTTAGTGTTAATTTATTTTGTCCAATTTTTGGCAACAAAGTTTTACTTCCCCCCTCGCAAGAATATGTCAGGAAAATTAAATTAATTATTCACAGTTCCAATCCATTGGCCAGTATCATGTAGGCAAACTAGGTGACTGCAATGGTATGTTCTAGCTTGACCTCCTACAAATCCACTTCTGACTGGGGAATACCATCCTGGAGGTATCACAGAGAACTACACGTGTCAGAAATCTGCCACTGTCTCCTAGGGTTATAAAAAGCTCTAGTTACATTCTAAGATTCTGCTTTTCTCCTCGGAGTTTCGGACGACTGTGCCAGTCTTTCCTTCACTGTGATGGTATTCCATATTTTCCTAGTTTCCATCTGAATAAGCCTTCTGCTCGATGACCAGACCATTTTACTTTTCACTTCTGCAATACAATAACTTGGCTAGCAGCCTACCATTATGATTAATACATTGGGATCAATAGAATTTTTACAATTATTTAATCAATATATCAGACATGCTTTCCACAGTAGAAGGTTTATCTGCAATTACAAAATAGTAGTATTCTAGATGTGATGTGATGTGGACACTGCAGACAAGTACTGACATGCTACTAGTGGCCACAGTACAGTATCCCACACTCCCTTTTAATGTATTTTGGCACACGTGGACTTTTTCCTCAAGTAATTTTTAAAATTACCAATGCTTAATCTGTAAGTGAGTACTGAAACTGAACACCAACAGTCACCTCTCACTGACAATTTTTGTATGTGCTGCAGTTACCATGGTACCAACCTGAGCAGTTGATGTCTAAATATAGGGCAGGATAAAGGATATATCTTTTCAACAACTAATAGAATGAAGTAAAAATTCAAGGAGATTTTCTGCTTCAGTAACTTAGAGTACTTAAAATACTGGCCACTTTCCTCATACAGAGATTAAAATATTTAAATATCAGTCAGAACATATTCAGTGTAGTTTACTGGCTTTGATGGAATTGATCTGAAAAAAAACCACATTCTCAAAGAGGAAAGTTATGGGTAACTCACAACCATATGACAGAGCATACAGCAAGTTTATCAATGACCATAGAAAGAAGCACAAAGCATTTCATTTGCTGAAAAACGTTGTGTGTCAGCAGCAATATGGAGATACCGTAAGGGTTCCACACAATTGGACCCTGGTTTTTACAGAATGTCTGCACTTAGTGCACTTGGTCCAAAAAGGTGTTTGCAGCAGGTAACATTTATCAGACTTCAACTGCCTGATGAAGTATGAATAAACAGTATTAGGATTTCATGAAAGCTGAACTGCATGAAGAAGCACGCTGAGATTGCTTTGTCTATCCTGTCAGATTTTAGGAGAACATCAAACAAGGCATCAGTGCCATAGCAGTCTGAAAGAATACGGTTCTTGCAGCAGTAGTCCTCACACTCATTTGTCTGAGTACATTCCCAGAAGCTCAGCTCTCTCAGTGAAGGTGCTACTCTCTCAGACATGGGGTGAGCTACAGGGAGCTGACGAATGAATTAATAATTTCATACACTGGTGAATTAATAATTTCATACACATTACTTTTTATTGTTTCACAGGTGTAAGGACTTCAGAAAGACACAAAGCAATTTTTCAGATATAAGAAGCTAATTTAGTCTTTTACTATCATGTAACTCAGCTCATGTAAATAAAAGACCTGTTAAATGAGAGAGGCACAGGTCCACTCCACTGCAAAGTCCCCTGAATATTTCAACATGTCTATGTATTTCTGCATTGCTAAACTGTTGTTTATAGCAGGCCTGACATTCTGTGAGCCTTTCACCATATTTTGATGTGATTTCTAACAGAAACACTGTTCCAGTTCACTAGTTGTTATTGTATAGTCAGGGGGGAAATTATTGCAAGGAAAAGCACATTTTAAAATGTCAGAACAACTGTTAAGATTCAAAATTCAAATTCTCTGTCTTTTATATTCCAAAATCCCCTAAACCACCAAGTCCAGATTCTCTGATGGCAAGGGTGCTCGGCACAATCATTGTGATTTGGCTGGTATAGAAAGAGACACTCTACACTTGAGAGTCTTTTTGCAGATCACTTATAAAAGGAAGAAAACATTGGGAAATTTCCAAAACATGTCAGGAGCAAAAGGTTGCTGCAAAAGCAGGAGTCTTGGTTACAGAACCAACTTACACTTTGCCAATTAACCAAATACCTTTACTTTATTTTCACTGAACAAGGACCTAATTGAGACTTTTCCATGTTTCTCCATTACTTATCTATAAGCAACTTCTTTTTAGGGCCCTAAAATATTTCTATGCTGATATGTTACTTTTAGAAATATAAGGATACTGAGTTACATTCACACAGCTCCTATACAATGTCAAATAAGTAATGAAGAGATGGGTATATGCCAGCTCTGCCTTTTACTCTGTAAAAAGAGAAAAATTCTGTGCCATGCTGAAGTAGATGCAAATACTATAAATACCCCCTTCAGGTGATGAATGTGTAGTTCATTTCTGATCTATATGGCAACATCACTGGGTGTGCATCCCTGGTCCCTCTTCATTAAAAACTACCAGGCTAGAAATCAGATTGTTCACTTGTGGAATTATGATTATGGTTATGGTTGTCCAGAGAAGTGGTGGGTGCCCCATCCTTGGCCATCTTCAAGGCCAGGCTGGATGAGGCTTTGAGCAACCTGATCTAGTGGAGGGTGTCCCTACCCATGTCAGGGGGGTTTGAACTAGATCATCTTTAAGGTCACTTCCAACACAAAAAAATCCATGATTGTATGATTTAAGGAGAAATCCAGCAAAAATTACATTAAACTAACTTTACTCCATGAGGAATAAAGGACTGCAGCTCTAAAATCCAATAAAATAATTTTCTCAATAAACCGTAATCTGAATTTTAATACTAGGAAAGACAAATGTGCCTTTATCAAAACTGAGTACCCTCATCCACAAGTATTTAGTCCCTTAAAAATAAAGATTTAAACTCTCACACTTTTCTCATGAATAAGCATTTCAGGTAGGTAAAATCCCATTAGATAATGACCCCCTTCAACTCCCACTGAATTAGCGAGGCTGGGGTTAGTTAGGACCTGAGCTCTTCCTAATCCCACATATCAACCAAAGCTGCTGCTTTGGTTATCAATCTAAGCTGATTTGCAAGATCCTTTTCTTAAAGAAATTCTCATTCATTTGGCAGCCAACAGCAGCAGAAGGATATAGTTTACTGTATGATATTTCCAAAAGGGGGACAGATCAGAATACCACAATCACGGTGTTCACTGAGGTTTCAGAAAGGTAGAAGAGCGCGCACACTAGAAGAAAGACATGTAGCACCCTAACGTAAAATATGCCTAGCGTTTCTGGTTGCAGGTAGCACTCTAGTGTAAAATATGCTCAGCATTTCTGGTTGCGAGACACTGGTGTTTCTTTTTCTGAACTTTAGCTATTCCAACTCAAATTTTCTGTAATGGATGTTTCTTTCAGGATCGTCATTACATTGTTTTAACCCTCAAATTTGTTTTCATATAAACATCTACAGAAAATACACTTTGTTTATTCCTTGTTTTAAAAATCTAGTGACCTTTTCAGCTGAAAATTTCAGTCCCTCTACCCAGAGCTTCCAATAGGGGCTAGGTTTTACATCAAAACCATGCATTTTTCTGTAAATCTGATGATGTTTCTGCAGCATATTCAGAAAGCAAGCAAACACATCTCTGGCAGCTATGTTGGTCTTTGAATGGTCTACACCTATCAGCTGCCAGACTCACTCCTGCACAGTGAATAAATGAGTGTCTTGGTAGGTCTAAGGAAACTATGGAGCGCAGTGGCTGGCTGGCTGGAGAGACCAAGAGCCAGACTGAGGGGTAGACTGGCAGTGGAAAGGCAAAATCCAGGGAAAGGAGCCTTAATCTGAAGAATGGCACGGGAAGAAAAGAGGTATTAAAGGAAGAAGAGATTCTTTATAACTCTATGCTTGAGCAGGAAAACCACTGACATGTCACTAAGACCTTAAATATTTGCAAAATTGAAGTTAAAAGCACTTGATATAGTCACTTTATTACTTTATCAGTGTTGTTAGCATCAGCTGCAAAAGCATCAGTATTTTCCATGTAACATAGATCTACATATCCACATAAACATGCACTTAGAATCATGGAGCATTGCAAACTGGACTTGTAGAGTCTATCTTACTCCCATTGAGTCCACATGAATTGGACTGGGTTACAAAAGTACAAAATATCATTCAGAAATTATAAGTATACCTTTCCTTTAGTGAAATTATCATCGCCTTTTCTGAATAATTTTCTTCTGCCAGTATCTCCCAAAAGGCCTTGCAGCGTGACATACACATCTGCATCTGTTCCTGACCCAGGGAGTGCTCCCGTAGTGATAGAGAGAACATAGCTTTTCACTGTTGAGAAAAAGAGATCAGAGGTTTACAAAAGTTTAATCAGATAAAAAATATGTTCTTTAATAAATTAATACCATTATGTTTTCATTCTTGGTCCCACCCAGTGTGATCAAAAGGCCAAAGTATATTACAATTCTTAGAAAAGCACATAGAAGCATTGTAATTAAAATTTAAGAACCACTATTATACAGAATAATAAACTAAATAGTTTGTGAGTGGGCCTGAAACACAGGCAGGAGAGAAAATGAAAGGAAAAATAAACACATCACAGATTGTTTTAAAAATGTGTAAATGATGCTCTACCACACACTTGCATGCCTTTAAATATGTAACACTCTTATGAAGCAGTTCCTAGGCTATGTATGATACTAAATCACTCAAAAAGCATGTCTCTGCTCTGAGCCTTACAGGGTTCAAATGAAGCTGAACTCTGTCAGAAAGATGGCAATTTCTGTATTTCTCTGGATCATGGTCCAGTCAGTGGCTGGCCACTCTACGCTGTACCAGTTGCAGTTATTGGCCTCAGTGGAAGGTTTCCAGAAAACCTGTGTGTTCTCTGACATGTCATCTTGCTTACAACTCTTCAGCTAAGTATTTCTTGAATGATCTCATCAATGCTTATAAATATCTAAGGGGCGGGTGTCAAGAGGATGTGTCCAGACTCTTCAGTGGTCCCAGCGACAGGACAAAGGGCAACAGGCATAAACTGGAGCACAGGAAGTTCTACCTGTGCTTGAGGAAAAACTTCTTCCCTGTGAGGGTGACAGAGCACTGGAACAGGCTGCCCAGAGAGGTAGTGCAGTCTCCTTCTCTGGAGATATTCAAAACCAGCCTGGACACGTTCCTGTGCAACCTGCTCTAGATGAACCTGCCTTGGCAGGGGAGTTGGACTAAATGATCTCCAGAGGTCCCTTCTAACCCTGACCATTCTGTGATTCTGTGACTGTTGATGTTAAGTGTCTGTCTGTAGTCATAGAGAAATGTATAACACACTGGTGATCTGCCCCCCCAATAAGAAAAAAAACACATCTCTAAAACATTCAATTGAAAACGAGAAAAAAACATAGGGAGAAGGTAAAGAAAACTATAGCTGTCCTCATGTTAAATGTTCCTTGGAAAGAGAAGCTGCATTTTTAAAGATTTAAATATATGTACTCTTTCAGGGAAAAAAAAAATAAATTAAAAGACGAAGAGCCTTCTCATGGAATATGCCAGCAGTACTCTTCAAATTCTTATTTAAGGAGCTTCTGCCCGAGTACTTCTTTTGAGACTAACTTTGAAAGCACAGCAGAAAAGGCAAGGAACACACAGATTAGTTAGGCTATTGATCTAAACCCTTAACTCCTGGGAAACACTTGGAGGACACTGGGATATTCTCATGGTAGAATATCCATTCAGAAGAAGAGCTCTTCCATTCTTCGCTAACTTTGGTTATAAAACCTCCTAAGAAACACAGAGCAAGCTAAAATATCCAGTCTTGAGGTGCTCAAGACACAACACTCATGAAGGACATATAACCACTAGGTCACAGAAGAAGAATGCCTGAAATTCTGGGAACGCAGACGAGCTTCTGTTGTGAGGGGCCATGGATCTCCTTCTTATCTGAAATTACAGTACGAGAGTTATTTCCTCTTCATTTCCTTTGTTTCCTCTGGGAGATAACCAAATCCTATTGTTGAGAAAGAGCTGAACTCTAAGTACTGTTCAAAACCATTTTAGTATTTTCAGTGCTGTATGCTTGGTCTTTTATGTGTCACAAACAGATACCAATCAGACTTGAATGCAAAATGCTCAGTTACAGGGATATTTTTTTAAACACTGGAGTGGACTAGACCTAGCCATGCATCACTAGCTGAAATGAATGGAAAGTATCTGCTAAATGCTTTGTATTGCTCAGAAAATCTTAGCTATCATCACTGACCAAATCTTTTTGAGTGTTTCTGATTTGTGACAAACCTGCTGGAAAAGGAGAGCCAGCTGTGAGAACTGGAAGCTCAGCCACTCTTCTTCCTTCTTCATCTGCAAAGCTGCGACAAAATGGAACCTCTATAATGTTTTCACTTTCTCTGTGTTGAAGTTTTACCTTAGCAAAGAGCAAAAAGAAATCCCTTCAGCATCTGTTGTGCTGTAATAGAAACTGTAGCAAAAGACATACTATTGAACAGCTTTGATACATCATATCAATATCAAAAAATAAAAGGAAATAATTTTTTCTAAAATCTTTCAAAAACAGCCTTTTAAAAGAGGATTAGATATCTTTCCCGATTAAAAATAATTAAAATGTTGTCAACGGCATTGCTGTAGAGACTGCAATAAGAGAAAAAATATTTGGAATGGTTCAAAAAGGTTCCTTTATATGACTTATTCATCCAGCATATGGAAGAAAAAGAAGTTTTGATGTGCCTATTTCAGCTTGTAAAAAATGTCACTATGCCACAACCTTTTTCACTGCAGAATGTTTTCTCATTCTAAGTAACGGGAGAAAGAAAAAGAAGTTTTTCTGGTAAAAGCTGAAAAACGGAAATTAAGAATGTTTTATGGCATGTATATGTGTCTGTACATACGTATCACATGAATGTATAGACCATGTTACTAAATGTTTTTAACCTCAATGAAATTCTGTACAGAAAGTAATGAAAGAGTGATCCTGAGATAAGTAGCTTAGACTTACTATAAGAAAACATATTTTAATAATGAACTTCACTATAAAGTACCATTTTCTAAACTATTTAAAGCTAGATCAGACAACATATTTGAAAATATGAAGAAGCAGGCAGTAACCCAGCTTTGAAAAGGGCACAGGGAATTCACTCATACATTTCTTTGTGACCTAACTCACTAAAATGACCAAACCCTTAGCCCAGTAAACTCAACCATCTAAGCAATTGTCATTGGGAGACAGTAGCATTATTTTATCCTCAAAAGACTCCTATCATTTTTCATTATCACAGAAACTTTGAAAAGATTTTTTTTAATGCAGTGTAAAATATATTGTTAGTACAATTTCCCTTTCATACATCTACATTCCTGAACTGTCTCTTGAAAATCAGATTTCATTTACAGTGCTTTATTTCTTCAAGAAGTGAAAGGAGAATAAAGATGTTAACTATTACATGCTTCAGAAATAAATAAATCTTAATTAATTTTGTTCCAGACATTATTTTATAATGATTTCAATTTCCTCAAAACCATCAAGAGAATTATTGTGCAGTTATGGTTATAAAAGTGAATTCTGAATCTAAATGTGGAATTCAATCAACTGCACCTGCATTTACTTATAACAGAAGAGGGAAACCTCAGACTCTCTGTGAGGTGCAATCTTGTAAAATCAAAATAAAATAGCATAGAAATTACCATCCTGGTTCTAACCAGCCATGTAAATAGACCACTAACCTGTCTTTAATAACAGATGTTATCCACAACCTCTTATACCAACCTAGTTATTTCATACAAGGATTCATTCAGTCCTGGTACAGAATCCATGTAATAACAGAAGAAATTCCTTCCTAAAAGCCCAGTAATTTACATATAACCTGAAGCAGGGATATTTGTAATTTCTTTCTCTTTTTAATCCTTAATAATGTAAATGTGCAACTTTTCCTTACCTATATAAATTATCTTGATTTTTCTCTATCTCAGCTTTGAGCCATTGTTCTGAGCTAATGAAGTAAAACAGGCTAACAGAAGTCTGTTTTCAACTGCCAACTTCCTGTTCTGAAATTTTTATTGTGATCCACTCTCTCCTACAATATCCAAGGAGCAGTCTTATTTTATTAATAGATTTCTTAGATGATTATTTCATCTGGCTACGAAGATGAAATTAACAACTTGCCTACCATTTAACTGTCAGGGGTTCAGCTCACTAGTATCATGTATTGGTAGAAAACACTAACATTAATGGACAAAAGTGTGTCTGCAATTTGAAAGAAGATGTTTCTTTCCCTTGGTCTTCTTTTTATTTTGCCGGCATAAGAGGATAAAGATATATTTTTGTACAGTGAAGTGCCACAGCAATTTCAGTCTGATGTCAGATTTTAGCTTCAGCATCTTGGACATCAGAAGAAAGATTGTCACTTTTGCTATTCACTTCTTTTTTTCACATGCCAACTTAAAAGGCAGATATTTTCATCAAAAGGCGTATCTAGTGTCTGGCTTAATTATTTGCCTTGGATCACTGAGTCTACAACACGTAACAACCAATTTGGACTTATGTAAATACTGCAATGTATGCCAGTGGGTACAGTTCTGAAAAGACACCGCTGGATGTGTTATAGATGACGGCACATCTGCATATATGCCCTTTAGAAATCCATCTAAGTTTACAAGATTTTTGTTATCCATAGCTATCCTAGTAAGCGTTTTGAGCAGTCTCTGAAGTTATCACTCTACAAGTGTCATTACCAGCTACACTTACTTTTGTAAATTAAAAAGTATGCAATTTCAGATGGTACTGGAAATTGACAACAATATGTAAAAGGGAGAATTTTACAATAAAGACACAATCAGTAATTGCTTTAGGGGTTTTTTTTACCTCACAGCAATGCCAAGTCTCTCCTTCTGCAGCTTCTTCAATTTCTAGGCGAACTTTGAATATAGTATTGAATTTCTTACTTAGTTCAATTGAAGTCTCATAAATCTGATGTTTTTTAAGGGATCCTTTGGGGAATATGACTGAAGTAGAGGTACCTTTTTCACCACATATAGTTAGAGACATTTTAGGATTTATGGAACTAGAAGAAATATCACTTGTTGTGACAAGGACATCCCAAATCCCTGTTGAAACAAAACAATAGAAAAAAATAAATGTGTTTGCTGAGTATCCAAAATAATGCAACGATTTTTAACAGGCTGAGTTAGTGAGTGAGTAGCAACTCACGTTTGTACTGGACTAAAGTATCAGCATGTAACAGGTTGACTTATTATCATTGATTTAGTGAGAAGTAGACTTGGACACCAGCCCTTCTGTACTGCTAGCTGACCCTTTAGAGATGGGACCAGTGCAGCAGCACTATGCAGATGAAACTGCCAGTTGCATAATAGTGACTTACGAACAGCCATGCCAATCTGTTGATTTTTTTTCCCCTCATAAATGTTTCCTCTGATGATTCTGATTTTTTTTTTTTCTAACTAATCACCGCTTAAAAGCAGCATATTTTCTAATCAATAGTACTGGTTATCAGGTTTGCCGTTGGTAAGGAGAGGATGTTTTTTTCATTTTAACTTTTTGAGGAGCTACTTAAACTGGAATGTTAAAATTCACTACATAATTTCTATAACAAGATGCTGATATGATAAACTGGTTCAGATCTTGAAATGTAATATTTTTATCACAGGTCACCACAATTACCATGACAGCAAAGTACAAAACTTTATCCATTCCTTCTGTGAGGAAGTGATGGTTGCTGAAAAATTAAAAATATTTCTATATAACAACGCATAGATTTTTCAAGATTAAAGACACAGAAAACACTCAAAACTTGAAGTTTTAATTTAAAAAAAAAAATTGCAAAATTATATTGAAAAAGAATAGTAGCTTGTGTTCAAACTAAAGGTCTGGTTTGAATCCCTTAGTCTCTTAAACATTCTAGATGAATTGGCAGTCACCTGAAGGCTCATAAGGACTGCAGACTGATACCAGGTAGGCTCCTCAGTAACTTCTGTAACTTCATACTAAACACATATTTAGTTAAACCTCCAAACAACAGGACAGTTTTCAAGATCAGAAGCTTGTACCCATCAAAAAAAATCCCACTGATTCAGCTAGCTTTAAATTTTAATTTATGTTAATAGAATGTGTGAAAAATACAGGGTTATCAAAATCGTGTTTTCTATTTTAAAAAATTATGTCTGCTACAGAGAAGGTTTGGTTGCTTCAGCTAGTGCAAAATGGACCATGACCATTTTTTTATTCAGATAATTTAGCTGTATTTGTGCAAAATGAGGCAAAGTAAGGATTTAATAATTTCAAATAGCTATTTTGTAAAACAAGGTATTTGTGTAATGGAAACAGTGACTTTCTGAGTTTATGTCCATAGTCCAGTAGAGTCTAACTTCCTAACCACAACAAGGCAAATCTTTATCTTCGACTATAAACTAATGCAAATAAAGCTTTATTGCTTTAGATTAGGTGAGGATCATTCTGTGCCATAAATTCAGGACGTAAATTCAACGTCTTTAAAATCATCTAAAATAACTTCAGATGTTGTGATTTTATGGATAATCATAAATAACTACCATTTTCATGTTTATGAACTTTAAAAATAAATGAAAACAAGAACATCCAGGAAAAAATGGATGTCAAATGAAAATTTTTCATATCCCCTGTGACATAATCCAAGATGTTTTAGCTCTTAGGCACTGAAATATTAAGACTTTAAACTATCAATATATAGCCACCTAGGAAGACTGAATGGAAGGACTATCTCTGTTGGATCATAGAGTACCATAGACTGTTATTACATGCTATTCCCTGCCCATGGCAGGGGGGTTGGAACTAGATCATCTTTAAGGGCCCTTCCAACCCAAACCATTCTGTGATTCTATGTTAACTTTACTCTATAATCTCTGATAAATTTGTCAAGATCCAATTTAAAAAGCTACATTAAGCTTCTTCTCTTTAGTTAAGTCTACAAGAGAGCTATGCTAAAAAATTGTTCTTTCTTTCTCAGAAATCTTTTAATTTGCACAGAATGGCATTAACAAACTGCTGAAACCCATTTTTTACAACTTTGTCCATTAGCTTAAATAATTCTTTTCCCTCCTTGATGTGTAAGCCACCACTACTTTGATAGTTCAAAACTCTGTCCATTTTGAGCATTTAATTTGCTAGTCTGAATATGTCAATTTTTTTCAATACCCTTTCACAACAAATATTCGCCATATTCCCAGTCACCATGTCTTCTTTACAGCTATTCCAGCTTGAAACAGTCCTTCCGGACAAAGGACACCACAGTTGCACACAGCATTCCTCGTGAAATATCAGTTCCTCTGCAGTGACATTATTTCTTGTCACCCTTCACTGATAATGCCTACATACATTGTGGGTTCACAATTACTTTACTCACAGCCATGTTATGTTACTATCTCAAAAATTATCCTGCAGTCATATAACAAACCCACGTATTTCTTCTAGTTGTTTCCCGCTGACGAACTCTTGACATGGAGATACATAGCCAATACATTTTTTAGACTCTTAGCTTCTACCTAGTTCCTAATTTCCAAAATAAGTCAATAAGAATTAGGAACATGTACCAGAATAAAGAGCTCCAATATTTAGTTGGGTTTATGCCTAATTTTATTCAATCTTTGTGCTACAGAATTCAGTTTCATTGCTTTCCTTCAGTTCTCAAAGTTTATCACACAACCTCTTCATCTCCTGAGTACTCTCAGCTTTGTAGCACCAACAGATTTCATCAGCATATTCATTCTCTCTTCTCCAGCTCTTTATAATTCTCCCTTTAACTACTACTTTCCACTTCTTATTACCTAATAATTTCACATAAAGCAAATAAAATTCACTAGTGAAATTTAGACAGATTAAATGTCATTACATTTCTCTTACTGGAAAATATTTCAAAGAGTGTCAACACTGGTTTACAATCTATCTTAGAAAAGTCATGGTGCATTTCTTCTCATATCCTATTTGGCTCTATTACCTGAACTATTTGTTTCATAGAATCATAGAATCTTTTAGGTTGCAAAAGACCTTTAAGATCATCAAGTCCAATTGTTAACATAGAACTGCCAATATCACCACTAAGCCATGACCCTAAGGACCTCATCCACATGTCTTGAATACCTCCAGGGATAGTGACTCACCATTTCCCTGGGCAGCCTGTTCCCATGACTGAAAACCTTTACAGTGAAGCAATTTTCCCTCATATCCACTCTATACCTCCCCTGGTGCAACTTGAGGCTGTTTCCTCTTGTCCTATCACTTGTTACTTGGAAGAAGAGACTAACCCCCACCTCTCTGCAACCTCCTTTCTGGTAGTTGTAGAGAGCGATAAGGTCTCCCCTGAGCCTCCTCTTCTCCAGGCTAAACAACCCCATTTACTTCAGTCGCTCCTCACAGGACTTGTGCTCCAGACCCTTCCCCAGCTCCGTTGCCCTTCTCTGGACATGCTCCAGAACCTCAATGTCTTTCTTGAGGGGCCCAAAACTCAACACAGTATTTGAGGTGTGGCATCACCAGTGGCCAGTACAGGGACACAATTACTTCCCTGCTGACTACACTGTTCGTGATGCAGGCCAGGATGCCATTAGCCTTCTTGGCCACCTGGGCACATTGCCAGGTCATATTCTGCAGCTGTCATCCAGCACCCACAGGTCGTCTTCCACAGGGCAACTTTCCAAACACTTGTCCCCAAGCCTGTAGCGTTGCATGGGGTTGTTGTGACCCGAGTGCTGGACCTGGCACTTGGCCTTGTTGGCCTTGTTTGAACCTCATAGAGTTGGCCTTGGCCCATCGATCCAGCCTGTCCAGATCCCTCTGCAGACCCTGCCTACTCTCAGGCAGATCAACACTCTTGCCAACTTGGTTTCATCTGCAGACTTACTGAGGGTACACTCAATCCTCTTGTCCAGGTCACTGGTATAAAGAAAACTGGCCCCAGTACTGATCCCTGGGGAACACCATTTGTGACCGGCCATCAACTGGATTTAACTCCATTCACCACAACTCTCTGGGCCTGGCCATCCAGCCATTTTTTTCCACCCAGCAAAAAGTAAAACCATCCAAGCCATGAGCAGCCAGTTTCTCCAGGAGAATTCTGTGGGAAAAGGTGTTAAAGGCTTTACTCAAGTGCAAGAAAACAATATCCACAACCTTTCCCTCATCCACTAAGTGGATCACCTAGTCATAGAAGGAGATCAGGTTAGTCAAGCAGGACCTGCCTTTCATGAACCCATGCTGACTGGGCCTGATCACCTGGTTGACTTGTACATGCTGTGTGATGGCACTCAAGATGACCTGCTCCATAATCTTTCCCAGCACCAAGGTCAGACTGACAGGCCTGTAGTTTCCTGCATGCTCCTTGTAGCCCTCCTTGTATCACATTTTGTACACATTTGCTAACCTCCGGTAAACTGGGACCTTCCTGGTTAGCCAGGACTGATGATAAATGATAGAAAGTGGGTTGGTGAGCACTTCTATAAGCTCCCCCAGTACCCTTGGGTGGATCCCATCTGGCTTCATAGACCTGTGGGGGTCTGAGTGGCGCAGCAGGTCACTAACAATTTCCCTTGGATCGTGGTGGCTTCATCCTTCTCCCCACCACTGTCTACCATCACAGGAGGTTGGGTACCTTGAGAACAACAGGTCTTAGTATAGAAGACTGAGACAAAGAACACATTAACTATCTCAGCCTTGTTTCTCACCCTTAGTCACTATGTTTCCCCCTGCATCCAGTAAAGGATGAAGATTCTTCTTGGCCTTCCTTTTGTTGCTGATGTATTTATAGAAACATTTTTTTCTTGCCTTTTATGGCAGAGGCTAGGTTAGGTTCTATTTGGACTGTGGCCCTTCTAATTTTCTCCCTGCAAAGCCTTTTCTTCAAAGTGCATTATGACAGTTTGCATGTGATTGATTACTGGGTCTATAGTCCCCTACATTATGCTTTCTATTTTTTAAATGAAGGTTTAAAATTGAAGTTTCTATTTTTTTAAATGGAAGTTTTGCTATTTTCAAGTCATACTTTTTGTCTTCATAAAATTGTTTGAAATTCTTGTTACTAGATCTGCCACTTCATTTCCTAATCCCTTCAATATTCTGGTCTAACTTCTCCTTTAGTTGCCACTGCTTGACTACTTGAAACTCCAAGTTTTATTTGCATTTCAGATTTGGTGATTTCCACAACCCTCATTCCAATTAGTAATTGTGTTGGGTTTTTGGTTTTTTTTTTTTCCCTTGCCAACATTATGATTCCTTAATGAAAACAGAGATAAAGGGTTCTATTTGCTTAGGGATTTTACCTACATCACCTTCAGCCTGCACTCTATTGTTCCTGCATAGTTACACATCTTTCCAAGTTCCTTTTATAAGTAAATGGTTGAAGAACCTTTACTATTTGTTTTAATTCTTTTATAAAATGTGACTCAGCTTGACATTTAGCAAGTCCCATTGTATCAATATACTTTCTGATCCTTCAGGTATAGCGCTCTTTGCTGATCAGTCTTTTATTTCTCCATTCCTTATAGGCTCTCTGCTTACTTGTCACATTCTTCCTAAAGTTATTATACACCCACACCAGAACTGATTTTCAACAGATACAGAGATGAGCACTAATAATCATAAACAGGAAAATATTAGCAAGCCTGCACTCAGGTTTTTGAGGATTATCTGTATGTGGGAAACAGAGGAAGGAAAATGATTTTACAGAGCTACATTCAGACACTAAGTAAGGTGCATAAACAAGGATGAAAGATTTCTCTCACTTTTCATATTACCAGTGAAGAAAAATCCAACAGACTCTGACCAACCTTGGGCTTCTGCTCTGAATTACCCTCAGGAGATGCCTGCTTCGCTCTGTGGATTATGTAGGGCACCTATGGAATCTACTTTTTTTAGACCTGTCACACTTGCAGTGGTGCAACACAGCTATTTCTTATTCTGAAATTGTCACTACTCTAGCAGCTCATCCTATGGTTATATTTCCATGGTATTCTGTCCTTCTCTTGTCTCAGCAACTGTATTTTTCTATTTCTTTTAGATTATATATCTTAGTGGAATACGTAGAGGTAGCTGAATATGGATATACACACTACTGTGTCTGCAACTATGTATAATATAAACCTGAGCATAAAATGAAATATCCATGATCTTAAAAATTAATAGAGACCAGTTTATAAAACTGCTGATATAGAATGCAAATTCACACCTTCAGATTAGTTAAACTTTACATAGTTTTGTCTACCAGTTCTGATTCAGATTTCATAAATGGACCCAAACCAACATTTCACACCTCTTCAAAAAAGGCAGATGAGATAGCTAAGAAATCCAGTAACCTGGCATAGCATAAAAGACTTATCATGTTTTCAGTGTCTAAGTTGTTTCTGAATTATGGTATTTTTTTCATTAAACAATTTGAATAGAATATCGGGTTCAGGTCAACTAGTTGTTTGCAAGAACTTGTGCCACTGATGTAAGTGAAAAAAAACCTGCAAATAAAAGCAAATGCTTTCTGCAAATATATGAACATACGGGAAAATCTCATTCTGCTAAAAGAGTTTTTGTATCTCTTGTGATTTCATCACTGTTGGAGGAGCCTTCTGCTCTGCATTGACTGCCATATGGAACAACCTACCTCTTTCTGCTTCAGCTTTTTTCTAGCCTCAACTGAAAACATAGTTCCTTCATTGCCTCCATCATTTAATATCTCCCTTCTGCTCTAGTCTTTCTTCCCTGATTATTATAATTGTATTTACTAGCTCTGGAAAATGTTTGGAGAGACAATCTGTGGGAGAGATGCAACTTGCATTTAAGCTGTATTATTTCTGCATTTTGGTTTTAATCTCAAAAATAATCAGAAAAATAATATTACAATTAAAAAAAAAAAAGGTGGAAGGAGATTGCCTTACCATAAACCCTTTCTGTCAACATCCCATTCCTGACTTTTCCAAGAAGTGTCAACATTCGTTCTGTCTGTGCATCACCAACTCCACTGTCTAACCATTGCTGGCAAAGAAATGCATATTGGCTGTCAGTCTTGCCTGATTCATGGATGACAATCTGGTCCAGGTACCATCCAGCTCCATAACCCACATTATGGTGCTCAACAAGCACTTTGCTTAACTGTCCAAGGTCTAGCGCTCTAATTTCAGAGATAAAAACCTGAGAGGGTAAAGGCAAAAAAAATAACAAACTGATTAAACCATATATTTTATCATCCATCTTTAAGAAGATGATGTTTGGAAAGACAGATTACTTCCAGTGCTGAAGTATTTTTTCCTTCTAATAGTAAAAGAAGATATTATAGGCTGACATTTGTATTTGGAGACCCTGTTCAGAAAATATGTGGAATCTAGAATATGTACATTTTCCCTTGTTCATGACCACTACCTCCCAGGTTTTATTATGAAAAATATCCCACATTTTAGACAGAAAAAACCTCCTGATCATTAATTCACTTACAAAAGTCTCATGAAAACTGAAGTTCAACCAAACTCTCATAACTGAAACAAAAAGAGTGCTTCAAATACCAGGATAGGCCTAGTAAATTAAACTTTGCTTTAGATAAGGTATTTTATTTTTAAACATTTCAAAGTCTTTTATATTCTAAGGCATCCTATTTTTCAAATGGGAAATGTCATATTATTCAACTCTGAACAGAAATACTGACACTGCTGCTGACTATGCAAACAAAGGAAGATACTGGCATTAGAAACTATAACTAAGGCTGTGCACGCATACAGGCAAGAATTGATGTGCTCTTTGGATGTAAATAGACATCTGTTTAAATATTGCTACGGCTACCGGTAAACAAAAGCTAAATGGCAACTGCACTAGTGCATGTTGGGATGAATAAATTATGTGAGTGAGAGAATGAATGTGTTCCGTGCAAGAGATAATATGAGTGGGTGGGTAGATACATGGGCCTGTGTGTGGGTGACATTAAAAAAAACCCAGATGGATAGTAGAAACAGACGCTATAATTTTTATTTGTTGCCAACCAATTTGCCACCAGGCAGGAAAAAGCATGAGGACCAGAAAGCAACAAAGGACGAGATGATTTTTAGAAAGAATTATGTCATCTGGTCCATTCTCCTGTCTGTGTTGGACTATGCTCTACAATGTGCTCAGAAAAAATAAAACATCAGAGTTATTATTCCTACCACAGCCTTAAGACTTCCAGCATTTTTACCTTGTTATACCTACAATCTCCCCAAACAGTCACCATGACAAGTTATACCCCTTCATGTAATGCAGATGTAGCCCAAAATATGATTTAGCTGTGAGGAACATCTTGTAAATAACTTTTGGGGAGCACTCATTGCTTTTTAATTTTATTCTTTGAAGTTCTGAGCCAAATACAATTTTCTTGTCAGTCTACATGACCCTTGACTTAGAGGAAATAGCCTGTATTGCTAATATTCATGTTCCTTCACAGCTAACTCTGTCAGAAAAAGAGACCTATCATTAGTCGCATTCTTTGTGATAATAATTAGCAGTCATTAGACAACAGTGGTCATAATCGCCCATTGTTATCGATGAATTCTCATAATAATACATTAAATTGCCTACTCCCTCCGCATTGGTAAGAATGTACTTTTGGCTGATGTCATTGTATTTTTTTTTTTTTTTTTCACCACAGTATAAAGACATTTAGAACTGCATTAAACACAGTACTGGATGTGTAATTAAGGAAAGCCAAAGGATTTTATTTAAATTGTCTTGCTTTAGATAAAGTGTTAGCTAGGCAAAATTACAATCCCCATTTATTTAACTCATTAAACTGGTGAAAAAGTTAGACATACAATTACTTAAATAAATATAAACCAACCCTACTTTCTGCAGTAATTAAATCAACTTTACTCTCTTTTCTAGCACTTTGTTGCAATTGTCTGTCTTCCCAGCTTTTCATTATATTCCACTCCTTTACCAGGCAAAAGAGACTCTTTTTTTCATATCTCAAGTTTTCTTAACTTTGTTTTCTTTGCCTGTCCATTCCATATTTTCCAGGGATATTGCTGACGTAATCTTGTCTCTCAAGACAGCTTGCCTTGTTTCACCTTCTATTCTTAGATACTCTCACTAAAATCTCATTCCAACTTTTTTATTAGTCTACTTCTATGTAAAAGGAATGTAAGACTGGTAGTAGTATGCAGACTACAGATCCATCTAGCCCAGTGTCCTGTTGCCAACAGCTACCAATAACAGATATCTAGGGAAGAGTTGAAAAACAGGGCAAATATATAGAGATGCTTCTTGAATATAAAGTCTCTCAGGCTTTAGCAATTTGTGGTTCAGAGATTTCCTGAGCCAGAGATTGTGTCTCTGCACTTAGCAGCCCACAGTGGAAAGTTGTTTTCCATGACAATGTGTAATGGCTTTTTGTATCAACATGAATTTTACCATCCACAACATCTTGTGCAAGAAAATAAAATGGATTAATTATGCACTGTGTAACAAGCCACCTCCTTTTGTTTTGAACCTGCCACCTTTAGGTTTCATTTTATGCTCTTGAGCAGTATAAGAAAATAGAATTACTTATTTTCTCTACACCATTTCATATTTCTTATCTCCCCCTCTCTTCCTCTCATCACCCCTTTTCCAGGCTAAACAATACTTCTTTGCTTAGTTTTTCCTTGTAGGGAAGGTATTCCACATCACCTGACATTCTGGCACTTCTTAAGACAAGCGAAACAGAACAAAACACAGCACCTATTATGTATTTGCATTAGAGAACTTACTTGGAGGCATGACTGTATTTTCTACTTTGGGGTGGCTGGGTTTTTTCCCTCTTCTAATAATTCCTAAACTTCTGATCTGTTCTGCTTTCTTTTGGTTCTGCCTGTACTGAGCACTGGGCTGACATCACTACACAGCTATCCTAATGCCAAGGTCACTTTTCTATAGGTATAAGCTATTTCAGAGCCCACCATTTTGTATGCAAATTTAAGGGGTTTCCCCCTCACAGCCACTGCTTTTCATTTAGCTACAGTGAATTTCATCTGCCGTTCTATTACTCAGTCACCCTGTTTAAAGTCCTTCTACCACCAGCTTTCATACTTATTACCTTAAATGACTTAGTATCATCAGAACACTTTATCATCTGTCCACAGTAAAAAAATAGCTCACCTGAAACAAAGGATCTGCTTGGGAGGACACTGAACACTGTTACTCAATATAGTGTCTCTGATCTCTTTAACACTGAGAGCTGTGTCACTGTCTCTGCACTAACATCCAGCTTGAAAGTGCCGTGTAAATTATTTCTTTTTAGAACTCATCTCTAGGTTATGTCACAAACTATGTGCCTTCATGTTTATTAGCAACCCTTCTAATTGCCTATAAACATTTGCCCTCAAAAATTCCAAGAATTAGCCTGCATTTTTAATATTATTGTCCAGGCAGTCACATAACAAACCACTTCCTATATTTTAATAGCACAGTTTGGACTAAGGCAGCAGGATTCTGCAAACAAGTACATCCTTTTTTTTTTTTTTTTTAAAAAAAAAGAGGTGGAGGGTTTGCAAGAGACTGTAAGACAAGAAAAGAAAAACATGCCTAAATACTTTGGGATGGGAAGACTATGTCCAAATTATTAAATATCTGTCAATGCATATTAATTTCACTGGGTACCAGGACACTAAATACTGTTACAAATCTAGAACTAGGTTATTGCTATGAAAAGGAGAGATTAAGCATATTTTTAAAACCTGTATTTAATTTTCCTCAGTAGTAAATAAAACCAGAAGTAAACGTCATTGAAATATATATGCTTACCTCTTTTCATTCTTGCCTAAACTATTGTCTGTACTATTGGTTATCTTAATTTTACAGTGGGAAACGAGGAACACAAGGAAGATCATCTGGTAAACCAGTGGCTGAGTTTACAAAGGAATGTAGGCGCCCTGCCTGTGAGTGCTCTATACTCTATATCCCACAGTCCATTTAGAGCAACAGTTGTCTGAAGAGGTTGCTAAGAGCTGAGCCAACAAAACCCTGACAAAGATATAAAAAGAGAAGCAGAGGATGTGATGGAAAATTTTTAAAGAGGTTGCAAATGTACAATGGAAGAGTCAGAAAAACATATAGGAAAGTGTAAGTAGGATAATTAAAGACATTCTTCTATACAAGGAAAAACAAACAATCCAGTGACAAAACAAACATGCAGAGGATAGAGGTCTAGAAAATCAAAAAGAGAGGGTGACAGAATAAAAATATTCACTGTATCTCTGAGTAAAAAAGAAGGGAAATCAGGTGAAGCTAGAATGTGGAAGTTTTACACAGGTTGCAGATCAAGTACAGTCCATAATACCACAGGAGATTGTGGATACTCATCACATGTTTAAAAAGAGTGTACACAAATTCATAGAAGAAAAATTATCAATGACTATGGAATGCAAGGGTGACAGGGCCGGTTTCTATGCTCGAGAAAGTATTTTTACACTATAAAGCAAATGAAGGAAGAATCGTCGAAGGGCAAGGAGAGCAAAGCCGTGGGACAGGTTGCCTAGGGAAGTCATGGCATCTCAGCCATGAGAGGTCTTAAGAAATGGTATGAGATAAGTATAGAGGATTCTACTTTATTATACCCTGAGAATTGAAGAGTCTCTTTAAATCCTATCTAGTCATATCCTGGCTGAGTCCAGGGTATGTGTGAACCTGTTGTGTAGATATAATCATTAATATGGTAATCAGCAAAAGTTGACCAGTAAATGTCTCCTGGGATTTATTTTCAGCAGTCACAGTATGTTTACAAGCAGCTTTTCCTGTTTGCAATTCTATATATAAATGCCTCAATTAACATATAATAGTTACCACATTTAAAACCTCTCTTTCAACTACGCCTGGGCAGATCTTTAAAAAAAAAAACAGGTTTTAAAGGAGCAGTCACAGAAAGTAGACCTGGTATTTCTGTATCAGCTTCACAAATACCTGAAAACTAATCCACAGAATTTTATATATCATTGGGTTCAATTCCAGTTTCTAAGAACAGTTACTGATGGTTTGTGGGTGTTAAATTTATTGGCACTTGAACTATTCTTAAACCATAATCCCAATTCAGGTAAAATATCTATACTTATAAAGAACACATCTTTTCCACAGGTTATTACAGTGTAACCTCAATGCTTGTATTTGATAATTGGAAAGAGATATGGTATTGGAAGAAAGTAATAAAATAAAACACATTAGGCAGACACGTAAGGAAAATAACTCAGTACTAACCTGTCCTTTTTCAAAATATGAGTGTCTTAGTTTCCTTTTGCAGGACTCTCCCTGCTCTCCAAATATTGTGATAAATACATCTGCATCAGTCCCTGATGCAGGCAATGTTCCTGTACGGACACTGATTGAATAAAGAACTCCTGTCATGAAAAATCAGTGACATAAGACATTACCAGATCAGGCTATTTAGCAATGTAATGACCAAACATTATAAACCAATTCATTTTAGGTAAAGATTAATTTTAAGACCAAGGAATGAAGTTATAGTAATTGACACTAATGTCCTGTGTGAGTTTCAGGTACATTGCCAACTACCTCACAACTGCACAGTACAGCATTAGAGGTGAAATGTCCTTTGTGAATCAACACGTTTACATTACAGCAAAGGGAAATGTCATAGTTCTGGAGTCTTATCCAGTGGTCACTGAAATCAACTGAAAGAATCACACTAATTTCATCAGACTTCATAAAGATCCTTGAATTCTTCTAGGAATTAAAGTTCTTGAGTTAGGATGTATCAACCTTAACAACATCTTACCAATGAAAAAACATAGATATAACAGATTAAATTCTCTTTTGTTTTGGATCAGCTGAATTCTGTTTTAGTCTGTCATTTTGACAATCATGGCCAATATCAATTAATATGTTCAGGAGAAATGGCTCAGCTATTTATACAGATATATGCTGTTATTATTATTCTTCACCACAAAGGATGCCTTGCCATGACTTTTGGCTCCTGAGTTATATAGTACATATTCCTTGAGGCAGCATGACAGAGGATTCTTTTTATGAGTTCTGCAAGCTCTGTGAAGAATTAAACATTATAACAGACTGTTAAGATATATTTCCACTTGCAGATTAGCCTTCAGTTAGATATTAAATACAAAAAGTTTGAAATATTTTAACTAAGGCCTGTTCATAGAGTATAATTAATGAGAATTATTTCATAATATTTTATAAAATGTAATCAGGACAAAGAAAGATGCTATCATATTTTAAATACAATGATGAAATGAAACAGAACTTCTGGAGCAGAAATGGGGCTTGAAGAAAACCACAAAAAAGAATGGTTTTTCTTTTTGTGATTCATGCCATTATGACTTTGCATATGCCTTTTCGGGATCTATTACTTAGTCCTTTCACTGTGTGTAAATCAGACAGGTTTTGGAAATTTCAGTGGAAATGTACTGATTGGTTTTTCGCATATTTTTCTGACTTTCAAACTGGTACTTAGCCTAGTGAAAACAATACATGTCAGTTGTTTTAAAACAGAAAAAAATGCTTGAACGATACACATCATTAAAGACCCCACATGGTTTACACAGGTATATTGAATGAATCTTTTAAAATAGTTTTGAGTGGGGTTTTTTTAATATGTATAAAATGCTTTTCAATCTTGCCCAGTATGTTCAGCCCATTAGGCAGCGTGTGACTTTGCTCGTGTATTTATTTTTCAGTTTGGCAACATACCCCTGAGTGGTGGCTTGTCTGGCCTGACCACTGCTAGCTCTGTCACAGACTCAGATCCATCTTCTCCAAAGAGACATTGGCCTTCAGCATGAAAACCCAACTCTTGTTTAGTGTCCAGGTCTTTCAGACGAAGCTGCAGGCAGAATCAAAAGAAGGAATTAATTTATCTGAATTATTCCTTTTCTTATTTCCATCCCAGCAGAAACTGACATTTCTTCCCATTGTTAATGCTTGCACACACTTAGAATAATAATAAATAATAAATAAATAATAAATACCTTTATAAAAGGTATCTGATTCTGCATAATAACAGCTACAGTAATTGCTACAAGCCACTGATTCTGCAGCCTGATGTTTATAGGTGTATTCTTCACCGCATATCGAGACTTGTAGGCAACCAGTGAAGGATAAAGATTAAATTGACCTGCATATATTTGCAATTTCAGAATGTCAAATTCATGAGTACAGTCACATCAATCTTAATAGCATATGTTTATTTTGCAAAAAACATTTGTTTTGCTGCTTTTTATTTGTTTACATGTGACTTGCTGTATCTCAGCTAGGATTTTCAAAGTTGGCAGAAATTAGGTGTCCAGTGGTCTTTGGGGCTACCTGTGGAAATAAATTATTTGAAGAATGAATTCCAATAGAATGTGTGAGCTTAGGTCCAGCTTCATTCCACCTGACTTTAAATACTCAGTGGAGACTGAACAAACTAGGTTCTAAATCTGTGAACTTAGAATCTCCAAACCAACTGAGGAAGCACAGATTTGGGAGTCACCTGTCCTAGCTACTGAGAGAGTCAATGTGGAGATCAGATTCACAGGAAGACAACTCAGATCTTGCACTTTATCTTAGATCAGGTTATAAAATACAGAATCACCAACTATCAAGCATATGCAGAAACATTTCTGGTAACTATTCAATGCAGGATTGAACTTGATACATTGCTAATGACTGCAGGTTTGCAGAAATGGTTTCTTCAGTCTTTAGAATCTCTTTGTATAGAAATATTATATCCTAGACATTCAAAACAAAACAAAATAAAACAAAACCATAATTTCATCAAAACATTAGGTAATTGAAATTCTTAGACAGGGATTCCCAAAAGTTACTGTGGTAACTTACTACCACTACTGACACCAGTGGCAATAACAAAAGTTTGTGGCTCATTGTACAGGATACACACATCACTGTTTGGAAATCCTGAGTACAGATTTCCTAATGTAGACTTCAAGAGCAATCTTTGAAAATGCATAAATATGTATATAATTGAATCATATAATTGAAATTACTAGGATTCTGACAGTTCCATTCTTTAAAATTTGGTCACACTTATCTTGCCTTCCAATTCCTAAAAATGTAATTACTGAACATTTTCCATTCCTGCCTATACTTTGTGCCCAGTGCTTCACAAGATCAGGCACAAAAATTCCAGATGAAAGTAAACAATACCCTCTGACCATTTCCAGAATTAAACTATTAATTACTTGAATAAACACTGCTTTTCTTCAGATAGTATTAAATTGCACTAAAATTGAAGCCAGTAGTTTATCCAGTTTTTGCACTTGAAATAACTGAATTTTCTCACACTAAATGTCTAACAACTTCTCATATAAAAATATCCTCCCTAACTTCCATCAATATAAACAACCCTAACTAAATATCAGTAAGTATCACAAACTCCTATCCATATTAAAATTGGACAAAGGGTTAGCTGTATATGCAGGCAGATGACCTGCAGAAAGTGGACTCATAAAAATTAGATGTGTAAATTTATGCAGCTTTTGGCCTTAAAATAAAATGTACCTGACCAATTCTTGCTAGTTGGAAGATTACATCTAAGTGTGAACTTTATCTCCAAATCATATAGTATTTCTATATTCTATACAAAAGTAAACATGATTTTGTATATTATTTTGGAAAAGACCAGAAGCTGTATGAGAAAACAGGAAAAACTCTGGTACTCTGCAGCTGCTCTAAACTCCAGAACAGAGAAAACAGAGAGTAACAGGAATTTAGCAATTTTAAGCTTTGCCGTTTCAGCTGTAATCTGTGTTTCTGTGAATTTTTTTGAGCTTTGGCTATTACTTCTTTCACTTAAGGAGAAAGTATAGAAGGAGGGTTTTTTTTTCAGTTAGGGCTATGTTTGACCACTGATTCATAGTGAGCTTACCCATACTGACTGCCTCCTGTAACCTTTCTATTTCTATATGTGTCTCTATTTCTTACTGCACTGTAAGGGTCCTATTAAAGCGAAACCAATTTGTTACATTTGATATTATGCTTCCATTTATAAATAATTTATAAACAGACTAATAAATGACTAACAGATGCTATAAGCATATTACTGGCACAAGCAGTATATTTTATTGTGGCTTATATTGAGGGTTGTAAGTGCACCAGTAGAAGAGACTACCTAGGTCTATAGCAACCTACTGACTTCTCGCAGATTGTAACAATTTATAGCTACTAATAAACAAATTATTAAATAACTTTTGAAGTATTTAGAAGTATGAACAAAAATCACTTAACTATTTGCAAAGGGTTGTCTTTGAAAAGAAAGCAGAAAGCAAACTACGACATTTAGTAGTTTTCTGACATGTTTTGAGCAACCAGTTCTGGAGGCTGAAACATCACATATTCACACAATGGATGCAGTGAGGGTACCATCAACATTCTTTTGAATGCTTTATCAATGGTCTGGAGTTGCATATTTAAAATGAGAAGCTAGTTTTGCTTACCTGTTCTTTCCCTTTTTTTGTGTTCTAAACTCAGACTACAAAATTAGCTGACAAAGAACAAATTTGGGCAGAAAATATGAACAAGATAAACTCTTCCTCTATCCTCAGAGGAGCTCATAAAATCTAACTTAATGTTTTTTTGAGTACCATAATCCCATTCAAAATTTAGCCTGGAAAGAAGCTTTCTCTAGCATTTCCCATCAGAACAGTTTCAGGATTATTTATTGATGTTGGGAATCCCCCTTTGATATTTTAAATCCATAGTAGGGTTAAGATACTGTGTGGCCCAGTTCAGAAAAGCATTCTTTTACTAACTTCAGCATAATTCAGTGCTATGTCCACAATGCTTTTTGGGCCCTTGTCTCTCACAGAGATGCTCATTGACATAATTTTTCTTTGCATTAACCTTCAAGTTGAAGTATGTCCCCAAAGTTCACATATTATCAAGCCCAACACATTTCTACTCAACTTTCCTACTCACCCTGGGAAAAGACACACATTTAAAATATGGTCGAACTGTGTGCTGGTTTCAGTTGGGACGGAGTTAGTTTTCTTCTCTGTGGCTGGTGTGGGCATATGTTCTGGGTTTGTGCTGAGATACTGATAACACTATTGGTTTTAGTTGTTGCTAAGGAATATTTATGCCAAGTCAAGAATTTATCCAGCTTCTCATACCGCACCTGTGTTCCCAGCTTCTTCCCCACAAGAAGCTGAGAGGGGACACAACGCGTACAGCTGACCTAACTGACCAAAGGCACATTTCATGCCATCAAACATCATCCTCAGTATGTAAGTTGGGGGAGTTGGCTGGGAGGGAAAAATCAATGCTCAAGAACTGGTTGAGCTTCAGTTGCCCAATGGCAAGCAGTTGTATCATTTTGTTTTCCTTACCTTTTTTCTTTTATTGTTATTACATATTATTATCATTAGTAATTGTAGTAGTATTTTCAATACATAGTAATAGCATTTATTAGTATTAGTATTATTTTATTTTGCTTACTTTCAATTATTAAACAGTTCTTATCTCAAGCTACAAGTTCTCTTACTTTTTTCCTCCAATTCGCTCCCCCATCCTACTGAAAAGATGGGGGGGGAGGGGCGTTAGCGTGGTGAAGGTGAGTGAGTGTGTGTGGTACGTGGTTGATTATTCGGTCTAAACCATGGCAATCATAAGACTGACACCATTAAGCCATTTCTCCACCACCTTTTATGAGACATCTTAAGTACGTATTAAACCACAATCAGATGTTTAAGGCCCACTTATGACCACATTGTAATGGATAAATACTAAAGTATCAGCCTAATTGGTTCCTATAAGTAGGTTGTTCTGTGTCAGCAGACTTGATATTTCCATGTCGGGATTAACATTTCCTAAAACCAGCAGAAAACACTGCCTTCCATGTCATGATGAGCTATGCAGAATGGATCTGCAGGTCACTGAATGGGTGTAGCTATACGCACTTCAGCAGGCATTAACAAGGTAGATCTGCTCAAAAAGAAGTCTGTAGGCAAGCATCTGCAGATACCAGGTAACTGAGCCAAAAGATGTGTGGCCTTGCCAGTGTGCTGTATTAGGTTTATGTGGCAAAGATTTGTAGCAGCGGGTCTACAAGGGTAGCTTCTCAGCTTCTGTGAGAAGCTGTTAAAAGCTTCCCCTGTGTCTGACAGATCAATGCCAGCCAGCTCCACTGCTGGCCAAGGTGAAGGTGGTAGTGACCCTGGAATAACCTTTTTTGAAAGGGGCTGGGGGGGCAGAATTAAGACCAATTGCAGCCAGAGAAAGGAGTGAGAATATATGAGAGGAACAGCCCTGCAGACCCCCAGGTCAGTGGAGGAGGTGCTCCAGGTGCCAGAGCAGAGATTGCAGCCCTTGGTGCAGACCATGGCGAGTCTGGCTCTGCCCTGTAGCCGTGGGGAGTCACAGGGGAGCAGAGACCTACCTGCAGCCCAGGAAGGACCCCCATGGCAGAGCAGGAGGGTGCCCAAGGGAGGTTGTGGCCCTGTGGGAAGCCCAGGCTGGAGCAGGCTCCTGGCAGGAGCTGTGGCCCATGGAGAGAGGAGCCCAGGCCAGAGCAGGTTTGCTTGCAGGACTTATGACCCCACGAGGGACCCAGGCTAGAGAGGCTGCTCCTGAAGGACAGCAACCCATAGGAGGGACCCACAGTGGAGCAGTTCATGAAGAACTGCAGCCCATGGGAAGGACTCATGTTGGAAAAAATTGGTGGAGGACTGTCTCCCATGGGAGGGACCCCACACTGGAGCAGGGGCTGAGTGTGAGGAGTCCTCTCCTGAGGAGGAAGGAGCAACAGAGACAGCATGTGATGAACTGACCACAATCCCCCATTCCACTGTGCCACTGGCAGAGAGGAGGTAGAGAAATGGGGAGTAAAGTTGAACTCAGAAAGAAGGAAGGGGTAGGGAGAAGGTGTTTTAAGATTTGGCTTTATTTCTCATTATCCTACTTTGATAATCAGGTTTTCCCAAAGTTGAGTCTGTTCTGCTCTTGAAGGTAATTGTTGAATCATCCCTCCCTGTCACTATCTCAACCCTCAACCCTTTTGTTATATTTTCTCCTCCCAGTCCAGCTGAGGAGGGGAGGGGCTTTGGTGGACACCTGGCAACCAGCCAGGGTCAACCCACCACAGGGGCAAAGGGAAGCTAACAATCTGTCTCTCAACAAAAGATATTTACTGGTATTATGAAGAATATTACAAGTTTATATGTAGTATATTTGGAATACCTTATGAAGTTTAATTCCTCTTCTTGAGCATGAACCAGATAACACAAAGGAAACTTTTGTTATATCTCCAATATCACCAACAATCAACTGTTAGAAAAACAAAGAAAAAAAATGACTATACATTGTATGTAACTATTTGGATGACATACTTTCGGCCCAGGTATAAAGATAAATACAATATGTTACAACACTTGTCAAGGACTTTATTGTTAGGATGAGGAAGTCCCAATAAGACTGAAAGTTAATTTGGACTGTCATTTGCATCATAATTTGTGGGGTTTTTTAACTGGGAGAACTGGCTGCAGAGCCCAAGCCAACGTATCAAAACCAAGGAAAAGCATGTCTAATTCTGTATTCCCAAGCCAAATTCGTATTATTGTTTTTTCCTCTTCACTTTCCTATTTACCTCCTCTCCATCACACCTTTATTCTCAAACTTGAACTGAAATTTTGAACTCAGGATGATTTTTAGCCCTGGCTATTGGTTCTGTTCTGTTATCCTGGTGTTCAAAAGAAAGGATGGCTGGTTTCCGTAAGTTGTATCACAAACTGACGTTTGCAGCTTTTCATCTTGCAGCAGTTAAGCAAGTGATGTTTATATTGCCTTTTTGCAAAAGATGAGTAATTACTTTTTTTCAATGTTTAAGAATAAAAACTTTTTGAAAAGGGTGACCCAGACTCCCACACCTGTCCAGAAGCTGCCATTAACTTCATGTGTGAACTACAGAATAGATATTTGCCCAGGCTCAAGCTCATTGCAGACAGACACAGCTTCTAAGTAGTGAACACAGATTAGTTGAGGTTTGAGAAGCAGAATGTAAAGGAAGTATGGAATAGCTTCAATATTTATTGCCTTACTGTTAAGGCCTACTAGTCTTAATTCAAAGTTAATGAGGCTTTTCATGTCAAAGTTGGCATTTGCTCAGAAGAGCTTTCATAAGTGATATGTATTAGCTCACGTAGAAGTCCTCCAAGTGCAGTTTATTTAAGACATGGGGGTATAAACATTAACTCTGACAAACAAAAATTCATTCCACACAACTCCACATGTGTTGGCTACAATTTTCACTTTACTGAAACTATTTGGTAAAATTTGTGTGCAATAAAAAAGAAACCAACCAAAAATGGATTATCATTCAGATTCTGAACTTTTTGTGCAGGGGATTTCCCTTTTCTTCCAAATACAATAACTTGAACATCAGGAACATCCTCTGGTACTTGTGTACAGTGGACCCATGTTTGCCATCGTCCTCTGCTTTCAGTATCAAATTTTTTTGTGAGAAGAGATGTCACAGATGTTTCTGCAAGGAAAATTAACGTGAGTTCAGAGCCCATGTCTAAGTTATAATGCAATATAAGCCAAAAGGTACAAGATTACATTGTCTGCTAGTGCTGGATCCAGCACAGGCAAGTCAGGTAAAAAAGACGCAAAACCCTCATTATTCATTTTAGCCCTGTGGATGTGCAGAAAATTCCTGTATGGAATCTTCCAAGGACAGGGCATGTGCTGCCAGAGGAGACTCTTTCAATCCTGCCATTTCCATCTCCTTAACCCCAGGCATAATTCCTTCCTCCTTGTTTACAGAAGGCATGATTCACCCTGGTCCAGGCCCTTATCCCTCACCATTGGGGTACCCGGTCCCATGCTCAGTTCCACCTGCATTGTGAAGTAGTCTTGTACTGGCTCTGTTCTGCACTGCCATGCAGTAGTGACTCATGCACATGAAGAACATTTCTGCTGGCCTTACCTCTGAGCAGAATTGCCACTTCTACGAAATCTTTCTTGGAGGATTTATTGATCCAGTCATTGTGAACAAAAACATGTGCAGAGAAAGGATAGAGAACTTCCTTTATAACAATTTTTTCCAAGAACCACTCATCTGATTGAAAATAAATAGAACATTAATAATTTATACCTTTTAAGCAACAAAATATTCTGTTTGCAGTCATAACTTTCTATCTTTAGAAAATTAATAAATTTTTTTCTTTTGATGGACTTCTTCAGGAAATAAGACTTTTGAACCAAAGGAGATCATTCTGAGCTTTTAAAATAACACTTGTGATTTTAAATCTTAAATTTAAGACATTTCTGAATCTTAGGAAATTCTACATCTGATAATGTACATAATTATTACTCTACATTCACTGAAAAAAAATTGCTGACCTTTTTTTAGACCCTTAAATCCAACAAGAACTTGGTTCAACTTGCCAAGGTATACTGCTTTGATTTTGAAAACATCCACCTGCAGCAGAAAAATAATCAAAATCATGTTTTAGTTAAACCTAATATGTATCTGCTTTTGAATATTTATCAGTTTAGCCTTGTGTTTCTGGTCATTGTTTTGCATGTCAATGGAAATAAATTTATCTCATTTATGCCATTCCATTGTCTTTGAGTTCATAATTAAACATTAGATGCTATAACTGATATTTTCCAATTCAGATAATATTTTCAATTATGAATTTCAAAATGCTGCTGTATTTAATAGGAAGTGGTTTTGTAAAGCTCAGACACACACGCTAGCAGAAAGTACTCATTTTTAGTGCCTTGATCAATTACTATTTATGTTGAAAGTTAGTTTAACCCAGAACCTAACTACCAATGAAACTGATGAACAATAGGCATCTAATAGTTCTGAAAATCTGGAGGAATTTCATGCTCACTAAAATTCACAGTTAATTTAGTGGGAAGTAGACAGGTAAATGGGAATGAAAAGAATAGTATCCGGGAAGATTTCAACCACTGTGCTATCAAGATAAAAATTTTTCATTGAAACCATTTCTATAATAGGTCAAATTTTCCACATAAAACAGACATGCATGATGAATAGACTTCGTGGAATCTTTCCTTTTTTCCCTACTGTAAAACTTTGTAGTATATTCACCTTCTTGAATATATACCTTTGTCATCATATTTGCACATTATTTTCCTTCATAAGCAATGGGAAAGCTCACATAAGTACACACACTGACACTGGGGGTACACATTGCTTAAAGTGTGTCATTGTTGGCCCTTTTGAACTGGGCCTGAAGAAACGAGGTTTGGAAACATACTATCCATGAAAGGATTTTTCTCCTCTGTTGAGAAACCAGTTGGGGAACAAAATCTCCAAGAACAAGACTGTTTTATTTCTTGCGACTTCATGAGCTGTTCTGTTGTAGACAGAAGACAGTTGTCTTAGGCTGGGTTGAAAATGCAATTTGAAGGCAAAACCTGGGGACCAATTTGGGGGTTTGAAAACAAGAAATAAAAATGTTTTATTCTTCCTACAGTTGCTCTCAAGTACAGTGACATACAAAAATTCACGCTACCCATGAGATCATATTGATCACGAGTCATCTACAAAATAAGAGCAAAGACCAAGAACATAGAATTAGGCATCTGAGGACAAGTGGAGTAAAGAAAACTGCGAGGGTATGAATATCGAAACAGTTGCTACTTGAAATCTTTTCTTTATGAAGAGGATTAGGGTGGTATTGCCCAGGATACAGAAAAGCCATTTACAGTTTTAGATTAAGGATTTAGCCTCCTCAACAGGCCCATTCAAAAACTGACACAGAATATGGATTATAGAGGAAAAATCCTTGTGAATTTGCAGATGAGCGATATTTCCACTGGAGAGTGTATTCACAGAAGTCAGTTGTAATGTTCACATACTTTTCTCTATGGTTTTTACGCTTAAAGAAAATTTAACATACGTTTATGTTGGGTTTCTGTGGTGGGATTTTGGTAGAGGAGGAAGGGCCACAGGGATGTCTCCTTATGAGAAACTTAAAGTCATGTATCTGTCCCTCCCCATCCACAGTTCCAAGTCAGGCCCACCTCTGGCCACGGCCAAGCTAGTCAGTGCCTCTGTGAATTAACCTATTTAAGCGGGAAAAACACCCAAAAAATGCAGCAGTGGAAACAGAAACAGAAAGGAGAGACTCAGCATGGAGAGAGGAGTGGGATGTGAGAGAGACAGCCAGGCAGACACTCAGGTCAGTGAGGAAAGGTGAGGAGGTGGTGGCTGGAACAGAGGTTCCTCTGCAGCCCATGGTGAGAGAGTGCCTCTGTGAATTAACCTATTTAAGCGGGAAAAACACCCAAAAAATGCAGCAGTGGAAACAGAAACAGAAAGGAGAGACTCAGCATGGAGAGAGGAGTGGGATGTGAGAGAGACAGCCAGGCAGACACTCAGGTCAGTGAGGAAAGGTGAGGAGGTGGTGGCTGGAACAGAGGTTCCTCTGCAGCCCATGGTGAGAGGGCAGGCTGTGCCCTGCAGCCATTAGCCAGGAAAGTTCATGGAGGACTTTCTCCCATGGGAGGGACCCCATGTGGCAGCAGGGGAAGAATGCCACTGGGGGGGAGGAGGCAGCCTGGAAAGAAGGGAGGGGTGTGGGGACTGATGGTTATCTGGTTGATTTTTTCTTCCCTACGTCAAGTCTGTTTGGTCCATGACCATAACTGGTGAGTGATCCCTCCCTGTCCTGGTCTTGACCCATGAGCCTTTCCTTACATTTTCTCCTCCCCATCCCGCTGGCAGGGGAGGCATGAACAAGTGGCCACATGGTCTTTTGTTTTCAGATGGGCCTAAACCACAACATTCTTACAAAATAAACAATTAAAAAAAAAAAAACCCTCAGAACAGTTCAGTTTATTGAAAGAAACAGGAATCAGTCCCTCTTTTACTCTGTACTGATACCTCATTATGCACTGTAGCAAGCAGTCTTGTTCAGATTTCTCTAAGGTATTATCTTTGAGATATATTATATATATTACCTATATCATTAAAAAGATTGATCTGTACAATTTCCTACATTGCTCCTTAAAGCCACGTGAACCCTACTGTCCTGTCATTATTATTTTCAGATTTACTTTGTGAAGTCTGAGCTAGCAGTTTGATCAGTTCTTGACAAACATGACATTGGGCATATTCTCTTCCACAATGGAGAAAGAAAATACAGGAATACAGAGGACAGAATGACTAACAAAGATTTCATTTAGTTTTCATACAAAACCCATTGTGTCTTCTGGAATCTTTAGAAGTGGAAAGAAAAGCAGATAAAATAAACAGAGGCATGTTTAAAGAATAAATGAAGCATACTGCAAGCTGATTTCTCTAGATTTCTACATCAGAGAACAAACTAATCTGGGTTGGCTGACAACAGTGAAATACTCCCTCCTGCTCTCCCCAAAAGAAGATTCCCATGTATTTTGCAATGGTTTTCTGACTCCCTTAAAACAAAAGTTAAAAGTCTTCTGAACCTAAACTCAGAGCAAACAGTAGGGTCTAGTAAAGTATCAGCTAGACATTTCCTTTTGATCTGAAATAGGTATTTCCTTTTGATCTGAAATTTGTTTTAGTGACTTTGTTCTTATGCCAGTTACTACTCCAGGAATTAATCTTCTAGGAAAAGCCCTTTAATCCTCAAAAAGCAAGAATATGTTTACCATGTTTAAAAGCAGTAAGTGGGTGGAAGAATTTGTAACATGAAAAAATAAAACACACCAGTGCTATCAACCAGGTGTATTTTAACAAAACACTGATACCTCTCTGGACTTAAAAGTCTGGAATATTAAAATAGAACTTTCAGAGTATATTTAGTCCAACTCAAAATTACTTTGTCAACTTAACTGTTTCACTGTTGCGTCATGCTGCTGACACGTAAAAGCAAACTCTTACCTATGGAGGCAATCACCTCTTAGCTAAAAGAGAAAATTACACTCACATGGAACATAAAACATTAGTATTTTTGATCCTCTGTCCATGAAAAGTTTTATGTAAACATAAGTTTTAACAAGAAGACATGCAGATACAGTTACATTTTTCCTCGTTGTTTTACCTGTCCTCTAGCAAAAGTGATCAAGCTGTTTCTCGAGTTAAGCCATCGTTTCCCGGAGTCACCCTTTTCTCCTTGTATACAAACATAGGCCTCACCAGTGGCATCTGCTTTCTTCAAGTCTCCCGTGTGCAAATGGATTGCATATTCCACAACTTCAGAAAAAATACACACACAAAAATAAAAATTCAGC
>NW_010247948.1:66248-68145 GCF_000690775.1 Eurypyga helias
GGTCCAGCACCTGCATTATGTACCAATCCCTGGTAGAAACCACAGCGAATTTCATCTGAATCCCATACTGTGCCACAGAACAGGGAGCACAGGTCTATTCCATCCTGATGACATGCGTAACCAAAACGCATGGTCCAGCACCTGCATTATGTACCAATCCCTGGTAGAAACCACAGCGAATTTCATCTGAATCCCATACTGTGCCACAGAACAGGGAGCACAGGTCTATTCCATCCTGATGACATGCGTAACCAAAACGCATTAACAAATCCATTATCCTCTGACACCACTCCCAGAAAATCAGCACTACTGGCTGCTGCTTGGGGCATAGGATCTCCTATGCGCTACCCCCTTCCCCTAATCTCTTTGTAAGAAACACTCTATGTTCATAAGCTATTTGGGAAGTCTAAGTCCTGCCCTCTCATATTTCTTTGTTCCTTCCTTCCCGCTGTGTGTATAATTTTCTTCTTGAAGTGAAATGGGAGCTTAAACTTATAAAATCACTTAGAAGAAAGCTGAGACCTGATTGCCTTGAGCTTTAAAGTTATGTAATTATGTCCCAATGAATGAACACATCAGGACCATCAAGCTTTCTCACTAGTCAGACCATAATACTATCACAATGTTCTTGAAGTTAAAACACGTTTATGTGAAACAGAAATAATGAATTAAAAATTCTTTCATCAGCTTTAATACATAAAGTAGAAAACCTTCGTACTTTGTATCAGCCTCCAAAGAACCTCCCATGTACTCTGTAATAACCCACAAATACAGATCAGCTAAGTGAAATTTGGGTTTAAGGGAAAGCGTTCCTCAAGTTCTCAGCTGTGGTCACAGTACAGCAATAACTGTGACCATGGCCACTATGTGGACCACATGCTTCCATGACTCTTTATGACACCATACACAGGGGAGTGACACAGATGAGACCAGATTGCATTAATTCCGAAGAAACTTCATGGGAAACTCCAATGTTTGTTTTTTAAACGACCTATTTTAGCCCCTGAGTTTATCATGGAACCAAGGAAACAAATAGAAGCAGGTCACCATGTCAATATTAATGGTTATTTGCATCATTTTAACAAGGAGCCCAGGAAAAATACAGATTTTGGGGGGGGGTTGGTTTGGAGTTTTCTTTTTCCCTGGTGGTATAAATCTACTCTTACTCAGATTACAACAATAAATGTGTGTTCATTTGTATAATGCTGCTGCTGTCACTGCAGGCATCTAATTTTGGTGGCTCTATTAGGAATATGACCCTTATGTAGTCCGCAGGGAAAGGCAAGTGCTGTAGAAAACACCTGTGATGGGTTCCCATATATTCTAGGGCTAGACGTCAAACATTAGGAGTCTAAACTTAGATGGTCTGAATGTTCCTCTGCTTTCAACCACAAGCATCATTACTTCGACCTAAGAAAAAAAGCTATTATCTTGCAGCAACAGAGGTTTGTAAAACACACCTTTCTATATATTTTTCAGGAGGAAATAATTTTTATCCACTGTAAAATGCAAAGTCACATTCAGGATATGAGTAATAAACAGTGCACATGTACCAAGGGTATATTCAAGAACGCATATATATATCGAACTTTTTTGTCACAAGCTTCAGGGCTGAACTTTTTTTTTTTTTTTTGAGAGGACTGAGCACCCTTAGAATACAACATTTTTACAATTCCTGAGCTATCTTTGACTACTCCAAACTATTCAGCCCCAACTCCCACAGCCTTCGGCACTGGTGCAGTCAAACAGATACAGACAACATCTAGACTATGTCACAGTTACATGCTGGAGAAAGTCTTCCAGCCTCACTCTGCCTCTTGTTCTGCCGTGGTTTAACTCTGGCTAGCAAAATAACATGCATCCGCTCTCACAGGTTCCTCCCCCCTCCTCCAGCAGA
>NW_010247949.1:0-243 GCF_000690775.1 Eurypyga helias
GGAGGCAGGACCCCTCTAAAAGTGATGATTCACAGTCACTTATGTCTTGAAGGAATGGATTATTGCTCCAGTGCTGTTTGGATACAGGAGCAACAATTTTCTTGGAAGAGTCCCTACTAGTAAGTTTTTTCCCTTTCAGTTCACATACTCATTCCTTTAAACGTGAAATAGGTTTTCCATCCCACTTCCTCATGTCCTCTCCATAGTCACATAGGTAAAACCACAGGGTACGCCATGCTGGAT
>NW_010247949.1:555-966 GCF_000690775.1 Eurypyga helias
TTAACTTCATCTGGATCTATCCTCTTCCCCTCACGATAAACTAACTCCAGCAGAGCTACTTCCTTCAGGTACTGGATACCTTTCTCTATGGTTGTCCATTTGCCTATGTGATGGGGCACGCTTTCCTTAAAAGGGTACCTTTCTCTCACATTTGCCAGGAGCCACCTCCAGAGGCTGACATTTTGGGTCTTCCTCCCAATCCCTTTGTCAATGCCACTGTCTCTAGCAAGTGACCCCAACTGCTTGGCTTCTCTACCCTCTAATTCAATGCTACTGGCCCCATTATCCCAACAACGAAGCCGCCAGGTGATAACATGTTCACCTTAGAATCATAGAATGGTTTGGGTTGGAAGGGACCTTAAAGATCATCTAGTTCCAACCCCCCTGCCATGGGCAGGGACACCTTGCACT
>NW_010247950.1:0-22069 GCF_000690775.1 Eurypyga helias
CCCTTTCCTGACTGAATCCAGTACAAACGCACACCCACTGTAGTCACACTGTTGGTTTTATGGACTCCTTTCGTTGATGTCTTTGGCCACTTAATTTGACTTATTACTCTTTTTTTTTTTTTTTTTTTTTTTTTTTTTTTTTTTTTATAAGGAGAGCCTATGTATTCCAGGTATTACCACTGCTCTGGCATTCATCCATCATCTCACACACACACATGAAGATTTCCAGTTCCCCATAGAAGTCATACACAAGCAAGCTACCAACATCACTTCAACGTAGTATTTGTGTTCCAGTAGGGTGTTGAAATCACCAAATAGACAAACTGTATTTGAATAATTGGCAAAAATGTAGGACCTGGATCTTGAGTGGATGTTTAGCAGTTTTGTTAGATAATAGTATGATGGCTGATATAAGGTGACTTTTCATTAGTTCCATTTCAGGTGTTACATAGGTATGAGAGTTTAGCAAGAGCCTTTCCTAAATATTTTGGCCCTAGCATTATCATTCCTCCTGGCAGTGCTACTGTGTAGGGCTGCATTTCTTTCACTCTGTATGTTATTGTAAGTGCTTTGTCTGGTGGGCCTAGAAATTACCAAAATATTGGAATTGTTCACTCTCCCCTACTGTGTAGAAACACTGGACATACTAATTATCTTTAATCAAAAGGCTTTTTGACAATTTAAAGAGATTAGAAGTGGATTCAGCCACTGCCTAGAATGAATAAGACTAAGATGAATGCAGTTGTCCTCAGTTTCTGGATAGTAGGGATAACTCAATATCAGCTCTCAGTGGTACTTAATATTTAATATGAGGGATCTATCCAATGGAAACAAGTAATTAATTCATTAAAAAAATAAAGAAGCCAGATAAATTCAGAAGGTTCTCCTTCTGATAATGTTTGTTTGACAACAGCTGCTTTTAGAGGCGTTTATTAGGTGTGTACATAGTTAAACACATGCTCACGATCCTTGTGAACTCATAGCCTTGTAATGTACAATGCAGCACTTGATGCTATGCTTTGCTCGTGTTTCATCAGCACCATGTTGGAGGGGTTTAATTTCCTCACTTTCAAGCTAACTTCCCAAGTTTTTGTCATCTCTCTTTTCTAAAGTTAAGTTGCATGCTAACAGATTCTAATAATATTGAATACAATTTTGATAACGTTAAGCATTTTGCCTTCACATTTTTTTGTACCATGAGGCAGAAACAACTAAGATAAAGCCTCTGCTGCTTGGCTGTCATAGAACAAAGTAGCTATTCCAGGACATGCTCATTTAAAGTGTTAAGAATTCTTTTCCTTAAACTTGTCCAGTTATGATATTTGACAAGGCTCTTTGTGGGTATTTATTGTCATCCATTCTTATTATTTCAGTAGATTCCATCACCTCTTTGATCTCATTCAGTATTTTGTGCTGATCCAGAGGCTGGTAGCATAAGACCACTAGTGTATTTGTACAACTTAGTGAGACTCAGCACACTTACTATTAGTGCCAAAATGGCATTTGGTCTTGTCACTACTACCCTCGGCAAAGCAGCCACAACAGTCAGAGAGGCTTTTTCTCATTATTGCACTCCAGAGGATCTCTGCCTGTCAATAAGAAAAAAGGTGACTCTGAGTTCACGTCCCTAAAATGGCTGTAGTTTTTACTATTTAGCAAGCACCAAAAGCCTTAGCTACTTTCCAGTCCCTTTCTTTCATTACAGACAGGGCCACATAAGTGCTGTCGAAAATAATTTCCCTGACCAAACATGAAATGGTTTTCCTTTGGAAATTCATTCATTGCTGCCATAGAAGAATTAAGACAGCAGAAATCACTCTGAAAAGGTAATATTATCTCTTAATTTTCTGAATTTATTTCCCATAATTATCCTACGTCACAGAAAATACAAAATGCATGACGAAGGTCATGATGGCCTCTTATTTCCAGAGGTTCTGTAAGCTCCAGTCGATATCTCTCAACATTCTGAAAACCTCTTCCATCTGCCTTCACTCTTTCTGAGAGTGCTCAGGTGACAACTTTTGAAGTCTCTTACTACTTTGGAGACATTGATTAGACCACGTTATAGAAAGGGCTTTTATTAAATGAAGAGCTGCTTTTGAAGGGATTTCCATTATATGGGGAATTTTGGAGAGCTTTTCAAAATGAATAAAAATGCAAGCAGTTCTTTCCAAAATTGCGTTTTTCTAGGAAGGTCAAGGGTACACAAGCACTGTGAATTGGGTCAGCAAGGTGAAGGTGCATGCTGATGTGGACAGGGAAGATGTAATCAAAAAACCAGGGCTGAAGGGTGCCCACCCCAAGTATACGTGCAAAAATAAAGAAGTGCTAAGAGGCTAGAATGATGGGGAGGAAACTCATACACTTGTCCTGGGAAATCAGCACAATTGAGTACCTGTCTGAAGTGCTACACACTAATGTCTGCAACATGAGGAACATACAGGAGGAATTAGACATCTATGTGCAGTTACAGAGCTATGAACTCACTAGGATGAGGAACATGTGATGGGATAGCTCACACAACTGAGTGCTGCAGTAGATATACACAAGAAAGACATGGACATACTGGAGTGAATCCAATAAAGCCATGAAAAAGATTAAGGGACTAGAGTATCTGTCATGTAAGAAATGTCAAAGACAACTGGGACTGTTCATCCTGAAGAAGAGAAGGCTCAGGGAGATCTTAACCATGTTTATAAATACCTGATTAGGGAGAGGGGTCTGATAAAGAAGATGGAACCAGAATTATCTCCCTGGTGCTCACAGATGGGACAGAAGACAATGGGCACAAACTGAAACACAGGAAATTCCGTTTAAACATAAGAAAATGTTACTGTCAAGGTGACCAAACGCAGGAAGAGATTACCCAGAGAGGTTGTGGAATCTCTGTCATTACACCTACTCAAACCCCACATGGACACCATCCTGGGCAACCTGCTCCTCTAGCTGACCCTTCTCTGAGCAGGTTGCTCAGAGCACTAGACAATTTGCAGAAGTGCCTTCTAGCCTCAATCATTGCATCAATATCAAGACAGGTGTGACTGGTGTATATTTTAGGTAAAGCATGAAGCAAAAGACACCCATGATAAGGCAGAGCAACTTCTGCTTCAAGAGAAAAAGAGCCATTGGGAAAAAGTATCAGATTTTGAGTTAGAAAGGAATTGTTCAGGATATGTGTGAAAAAGCTCATTGTGGCAGGAGAAAGAGAGACCAATTCAGTGGGTCAGCAGAAGACAATATAGAATGTGAATATAATATATGAATCCTATACGAACACGCAGAGCATCAAATGGAGAAATTGACTTCCTTTCGAAAGACAGGGGTGATGATGTGATTCAGAAGGAAAGCATCAGATAGTCCTGTTCAGCTCTACTTTGTTTCCAACAAAACAGACTTTAAATCCAATACTTCCTGCTACTAGCAAACCTACTACCTTATGGTCTCTCTGTGTCTTCTACCTAATTTAATTTTTAACCATGTCTTCTTGTTCTTCAAAACTATCAACAGGTCAGGAGCTAACTCTATCAGCTACTCAATGTTCCAACAATTTACCTATGTTCTTTTGTCAGCACTGCTGTTGATAGACACAGAACATCATGGAAAGGGGATTTGGCTAGTGGGATGTTGCAGTTCCCATTAAAGAGCAGATTAACTCTGTGTGTGGCACCTCTCAAGGAAACCCTTCCCTTTTAATCAACAATTCCTATTATCGTGGAAGGCAATGAATAAAGAGAAAGGGAGTTACTGGAATTCCTTGTCCATATGCATCCCACTTCTGGTGAGCATGTGCAAGAGATGTGAATGCCTTAGCCACAGGGGCTTAATAGGTTTCACCTGTACCCACAAGCCAAATTACAAAGATGAAAAGAGAGCAAAACATACAATCTCCTTTCTGTTATTGCAAGTTTTGTACCTGGCAAAGCCCACATTGCCACGTTGCTTTGCAACAGCCATCTGCAGCTACTCTCTATTCTGAAAGTCATAAAAAGTCTTGATGAGGATGGAAACCGCTTCTGTGTAGCCTTGACTGAGTTTTTCCTCAGCAATAGGACTTTACTAGTAAACTTCATGGAAGTCATGCACAGACTCAAGTGCTGATGTGCAAATGTCCATAAGTGTTAAATTCCTAGCACAGTCCCTGACAGGGCTTTGCCCTATTCCAAATAGCTATTTTCTGAATTAGCCTTGGGGAATGCTTGGACAGTGGGATAGTGTAAGCTAGAAACTCTTTTCAACAGACTGTATCTATGACATCACCCTGTTCTGGTGGAAGATAGCTTAGTCATATGTACATGAGAAAACTTACCCTGTTATCATATGGTATATTACATCAGTATACCTGTAAGCTTGAGATTCCAGATGGTCCTTTATCTTTTCTCAAACTGCTCTTATCCTTGCTGTGGAGTGAATCAGAGAACAAGAGATGCCTACACACGACTGCAGAGGGAGGCGAACAGGAGGTTCCCCCAGAGAAACTTTGCAATAGCAATATACTTAGGTAGCTTTCAGGTACTCAACTGGCTTACTTTTTTGAGAAGCACCCCCGGACATATAAATCTTTTGTGTCATCTTCAGAGCAGTCTATAGAAATACAAATAATGCAAGTAGAAGAGCCAACATTTCCTCCACTCTAGTATTTATGTTTGTGACCATACAAAACCCAATACAGGTTATTTGTATCAAAACTGCAGTTAATTCATGGTGCATTGTGAAAGTTTTGCTATAATTGTTCTTGGACCTACTTCTTCTCATTCCCATGCAACTGGGATTTGTTGTGGTGGTGATTGCTTCTGCAGTAGACTTAAATATTTCCAGGAATTGTATCTCTTTCTCTCCAACAACTGCAACCTGTCATGCTCTGCCTTTGCTCTCTATATCTGTCCTGTGACTACAGATATCTTTCAAGCTAGACTATCAAGACGATGCATTTGTATTCTAGTGAGCTCAGCTGGTGCTGAATGATGTTTGGCCTATGGAGTGTCACCTTCTCTCAGCCAATCTGTGTGATTCAAAAGGCACAGCTGTTTTGTAGGGGGCAGGGGGAAACCTCTCTCTGCTGGATGTTCAGGTATTCATCAAAAAATATCAGCTACTGAAATGTAATAATCAGATGTTATAGGTACACCTCAGAATGGGCATTTCCTCTTCCATCAGCTGTGCTATCTCACTGTGGCAGCATGAAGAATGTACAAGTCGTTTTGATATATGAAGTCTTAATCTTTTATTCAGAAAGTATATCCTGATCAGTGTTTAAATGTGATAGGTTACAAAATGACAAATCTTACTGTTTAAATTGCAGCCTTCAAGGCACAATGAGTCTGTTAATCTCCCTGCATAGTTACTCTATGGCAGCTATCATGATGGAATTTCTTCTTATCACAGTAATGTGATCCAAGCAGAAACTGTTAAAAGGTGATTTCCCCCTGTCTTTGATTCTCTTTCATACTCCTAGAATATTCTGGAACAAGAGCTGTCCTACTGCCTTTGTTCACCTACTTTCTGGTCAGCCATTTACATTTGTATCACGTCACCTGAATTGACTTGAAATTTTCACTGAGCTAGAAAAGCTGGTCAGGGTTTTTCTTCTAACCAGTAGAGCTAAAAACTAAAAGAAACCCACAAACATTGTTGATTACACTGTTCCAGAGCCAAATACTCAGAGGGTAGAGTCTTCTGCAATTAGTGACCTGTTAAGAGTTTTGGGTTCTTTTTTTGCCTACCAGATATGTCATTATGGAAACCTACTCAACTAATCTTTCTAACTGCTATTCAAGCAAAAGTTTCTCTTCAATCCTGAGGACTTCTGAGCCCCTAAAGACCTTAAGCTCTGTTTGAATGAAAGTACGTTTCCATATAGAGGTGTCCAGGGATGCTTTCCAGTGGGAGCTAAAGGCCAAACAGTAGACTTTTTAATAATCATACAAGATTTTGAACTATTTCTTGAAAGTGTTATAAATTGCTTCAAGTGATGATGCTAGAAATCACAAAACTTCATCAGTTTATCAGACAGGCAAGCATCCCTCAAATTACACTACTTTTTCCAGAAGTAAAAGGCCTCCAATATTGACCTGGAAATCTCATTATTTGATGAGAGAATGCATTTCATGGCTTGTCCTGGGAAGAAGGTGTTTTCTTAGCTCTGTTTGGATACTTGTCCTGTTGACCTGTAAATGGGATGTATTTGCAGTACACGAAACAGAAAGCTGAACTCTACCAGCATAGGAAGAACAAGATGCTCAGACCAGCACTGACAGGTTACTGAAGACAACCAAAATTGTTTGGACATGAGATGGGAGTGGTTCAGTCTATGTTCCTGTTCCTACCTGTTATTACAGAATTTAAAGTCAGCTGCTCTGGGCTAGTGTAGGGGACAAACAAAAGTTTCTTCAGTGATGAATAGGTTTCACCTCACTTGGTGTTAACTTAATAGAAATAAGGCAATAAATAAAACAGCATCATGTAGCACCTCTCTCTGGAAAATGACTGGCATCACCAGAGAGCAAATTCCTCAGGTGGAATGAATCACCTGCTGGAAATTATTATCTATTTCTACTGCATAGAGGGAAGAAACTGAGATCACTGTTTTACTCAAGATTTTAACTCTCAAAAGGCTAAAATAAACATTTTTATCGAGTCAATTCCATTTTACTTGCAACCTTTTCAGTGAATAGGATCTCCACTTAATTTGTCTGGCAGCACATAGATGTACCTCAGGATAAAGTATGCTCTATCTGTTGTACTTTCATCATGCATTGCCTCGTGACATACTTTGTGCATTACAGTTATCTTCTGCCTCATGTAAATCAGGGGAAACCTAATACAACAGTATAAACCTGGGTGTGCAGAATTATACATTTTTGATGACTTCCACATGAAAGTGCTAGTATTTCCAGACACACACACACACAAAAGGACTGTTTCCTTCATACTCAGGTATCTTTTTTCTACATGAAGTTGTAAAAATATTTTGCATGCTTCATCATCATGTTTCATTTTAGAAAACGGAACATTTGTGGCTGCACGTGAATTATTTAAGTCAAATGGCAACAGCTTTTGAAAGAGAATGTTGTGCGGTTACAGGGACATTCCTGGAAACATTGTTCAGTTAGAAAGCTTATAAAAATTTAGGTTGTTCATGTAATATTAAAAAAATATCTCCCTCACTTACAATGGATGTGTAAACAATTAATAATTAATAACTAACAAATATGTTTAGTAATAATTTTATTTCAAAGAGAGGAAGAGAGAATGCAGAATGAAAACACCATTGACTCCAGACCCTACTATCATGGGTTCAATTATATAACAATGAGCATATGCTCACAAACTTACGAAGTCCCCTTGTAAAATTAGGTTGTTGAATTCCTACATATCTACTGGGCATACTGTTCAGATTCTCACCCCTTGGATGTTTATATAAGTTCTTCACATTTTAAGCCTCATTATTTTGGACAATTTATACCTATTTGCTCTTACACTGACATCTTTCAAGGTGGAAAGGTAGTTTTCCCTGTATTGTTAAGCAGTCATTGAGATCCAAGGCATGGGATTGGTCTCAGCAAAACAGTCTCAGTTAGTTAGGTCTTCATTCTCCTGAAGTTTCATCTATATACCTAAATGTAGAAAAGCAGTCAATTCTGGAAGAGATGAAATCTCAATCCAGGACAGACATATGTTAAGATCCTTAAGTAGTTCTCATCAGTGCTTTACCCAGTTACTGCAGATGTCTTGCCAGATACATGTATATGGTGACTGCGATAGTTTTTTTTTCACATCAATGTCTATTTTGTTAGCTGAAGTTCATCCTCTTTGTCTAATGCACATGATATGGCTCTTCTATCTAACAGCAACAGCCTTGTTAAGATGTTCTTGTTGCTAGACTCCATTTTCCTTGACCTCAGTACTCATCGATCTCCTCACGTTTAAAGTTCTCTTGATCCCCTGGTCAACTGGTTCTTCCTAAATGCTCTTCCAATGCTCCTCTATGATGAGAGTTTTGTTTAATGAATTGTTTTGTAGTTTTATATTTTAGTTTAATGAACTAATTTCTTATTAATTATTCTAATTAATAAACTAGTTCCTGATTTCTATGCTAAAGTTATTAATGAAAATATTAAATGTTAAACACTTAGATAAATGTTAGATGAAATTAACCTCAAGACCTTCAGGATCCTTAGTAGGAATCTTAACTGAAATCAATAGCTGTTTCTTTCAGCTCAACTAATGGTAATCTTTCCTTTACTCCTTTCTGCACTTCTGTCATTATTCTGTATCTATCCCATCTTCCTCTCATAATTAATACCTTCCCATTGTACCAGGTGCTTTATTGTAATCCTAATAAAAAGGTTTAGATTCTGCAATGGCAATGTATTATTTTAGTTTGGTACAGACTAGACTAATTTTGCTGAAACCATAGTTTGCTTTAACTCAAGTACCACGAAGAAGTAGGCAGAAACAATTAATGGTAATAATAACAACATACAGCTTTATTTACTCTGCAGCCAAAACCTTAAGTTTGTCTTTGAGACACAAATGAACCAGACACTTTACCCAGAGTTTCCAGCTTACCTGTGAGCCAAGTGAATACCAGAACCAGAAATCAGCAGTCTCATAATTCTCTTTCCTGTCTCTGATTTTAGAGTTACTTAATTTTTAAACTTTCTGAGAAGCATGATCAACAAAAATCTAGAATTCAGATCCCTGCTACTTTCTCCCTGTAAAGATATTTATAGGAAGAAATCATTCTCCCCACACCAATGGTACACATAAGTATATTGCATCCAAGTGAGGTGAAGAGCTTTAGTACCTGAAAAATAACTTACACTGCTTGGTACAACATTACTATAGAAACACTGACATTAATCTCAGAATAATTAAACAAGCTTTGAACTGAAATTCTTAGATCTTTCTTTTGTCTTTTTTTTTTTTTCCTGTACTTTCTTGAATTTTTCATTTGCAAGTTTCCAATTCCCTTTTAAGTATGGACAAGAGGACTGGACATTGTTGTTCAATACTGTTAGTTTCTGAGGTTATTTTCATCCATTCTTTATCACAGATGTGAATTTACTCTCCCTATTCCTACTTACTGCTCTAGGCATCGATTGGGCTCATTTACAAGAGTAACACAAAAGGAGCTGGGGTTGACTTGCTTTTCCACTAAGATCCTGTGGTGGATTGACCGTGGCTGGAGGACAAGTGCACACCAATGCCACTCTATCACTCCCCTCCTCAGCTGGGCAGGGAACAAAAAACATAATGCAAGGCTCCTGGGTTGAGACAAGGACAGGGAGGGATCATTCACCAGTTACCATCATGGGGAAAACAGACTCAATTTGAGGAAAATTAATTCAATTTTTTACCAATCAAATCAGAGTAGAATAATGAGAACTAAACCCAAATTTCAAAACCTTCTCCCTATCCCTGTCCCTCCCATGGGAGACAGTCCTCCATGAACTTCTCTACAGATCTCCACGAACCTCTCCAACAGAAGTCCTTCCCATGGGCTGCAGTTCTTTATGAACTGCTCCAGCATGTGTCCCTCCCATGCGGTGCAGTCCTTCAGGAGCAGCCTGCACAAGTGTTGCTTCCCTGTGAGGTCACAGGTCTTGACATAAAACCTGCTCCAGCCTGGGCTCCTCCCTCCATGGGTCCACAGGTCCTGCCAGGAACTTATTCCAGTGTGGGCTTCCCACAGGGTCACAACCTCCTTCGGGCATCCCCCTTCTCCCAGGGGCCCTCCATGGGCTTCAGGTGGATCTCTGTTCCATCATGACCCTCCATGGCTGCAGGGCACAGCCGGCCACACCATGGATTGCACCATGGGCTGCTGACGAATCTCTGCACTGGTGTCTGGACCACGTCCTCCCCCTCCTTCCCCACTGACCTTGGTGTCCACAGAGTTGTTTCTCTCATATATTCTCACTCCTTTCTCCAGCTGCAATTTCTCTTTCCCCATTTTTCTCCCCCTTTTTAAACACGGTATCCCAGAGGTGCTACAACTGTTGCTGATGGGCTTGGCCTAGGCCATCAGTGAGTCTGTCTTGGATCTGGCTGCCATTGGCTCTGGGGGACATAGGGGAGGCTTCCAGCAACTTCTCACAGATGTCACACCAGTAGCCCCCCAACTACCAAAACCTTGCCACACAAACCTAATACAAATCCCTAAATCTTTTCCAAATTCATTGCCTTTCTAGTGAAAAGTAGGCATCTTCATGTGTCAATGAAAACAGATGTATGATTTCTTTCAAGAGAGGAGTATTTCTGTATATTTGATTGGACTGTTTTGTTTTGCTTGAATGTTCTAACTTATGAAGCAATTCAGGTTACTATTCTAATTTGTATTCTTGTCCTTACCTCCTAACTTGCCAGTCTTAACAGTAGTCGTTACATTTTCTCTCAGATCCTTAAGAAAGTACTGAGTAGAATGAACATCGGTAAGAATCTTTTTGGAACATCATGAAATTCACTCCTGTGTAGCAATGTCATGAAATTTCTCAGTCAAATACTCAATCATTGACAAGATATTGATTGATTACAGTTGACTTTTTTACTAGTTTAAAATTAAACTTTATATTTTGAAAGTTTTTAACTACTTTGCAAAATTTTAGGTATATATATGTGATTAGTCTTATTAGCCAAGCTTAAAAATTTATGAGAGATTCAGTTGATAACTTTTTTGCCAAGAATATATTGATAGTTATAAAATCCTCCATTTTTAAATAATGACAATTAATGATAGCTTTTCCATTATTTTCCATGGAGTGATGCTGGTCTAATAACCTTTAAATTTATCAGTAACCTCTCTGTTTATGAATACTGACAGAAAATTTACCATTTTCCTATTTTTTGTATATCAGATGTTATCTATCACGCTTATACAATATGAGAGAACACTGCATAATAGATGTAGTATTTCTTATATAGCCAAAGCATGGTAGTGGAAATTAGGAACTAAAACTGAGCCATGGTCCCTCTCTTAGCAAACAGAGACTCATACAATGCAGATGTCTAAACCTGAGTGAGTCACCTTAAGAGTCCCTTCATAGCTGATGGAGAGAAACAGGTACTTTTAGAGCATCATTCCTTTCCTTATAAATAAATGTATAAAATAGATTAAATGAGTCACACCTTAAAAATTCTCATTTCTTCCCCTGAATATGAAGGAGAACTGCAATAACTCACTCATATACAGAAATGTAAAGCAAGATGGAATAAATTGTAGCCTTAATATGCTTGCCCCCATCTGTGACATGAGCAACCGCATAGACACAATGACTGAATATTTCTGAGTCTTTATTCATTAATATTTATGAAGTACTTTAAGATCTTGGGATCAAAGCAGTAAAAAGAGGCAATCAGCAATACATGGCCAATCCACTCAAGTGTCAAAGTCTCATTTTATAGAGCATTGTATGTCTAGGTAGCCCTTCCTTAAAAAGCTTATGAATTAATTGAGGATTGTTGGACCACAGAGGGCAGGTTTTCCTATTCTAGTGCATGAGAATAGTGTAAGGAGCATTCAGCATGGCATCTTCTTGCTGCAAGTTGTGGGACTTGCCTGCAGGCCACTTTGCACTGTCCTGAAAAGCTGTCCAGCCTAACAAGGGTGTCCATAGTACAGTCCCTTCCATCTTCATGCACATCAATTTCCTGGTGTGTGCCCCACTGCAATATAGTGTGAATCCGGGGTACTGCTACTGTAACAACAGCCAATTCAGCAGCAAAGGCTGACTCCTTTTAACTGGGTGAAGCTGCCTGGTAAGGTACCCTAAACTTGAACTCTTTCTTAAAGAAAAACAAACAACCCACAACCACCATCCCCACAGACCATCCCAAACAGGTCCATTATCAGTCATATATTTACTAACATTATGTATTTCAGTCACTGAATACGCTTGCAGAGTTAGAGGAGTTAAAGGTCACAGACAGTCACTAGCTTGGAGGTGCTGCTGAGGTTAAGTTGGCCTACGCCTGTGAGAAGCACTCACAGGCCAATAACTACGACTCAGGCGGGATCTCAGTGAAGCAGCATTTTATTTGTGATTGTAATGGCGGGCATCATTCACCCCTTGCAGGAGAGAGAGCACAAGTGCTTCATAGCAGTAGAGTACATCTTAAATACCCTAGTTCCCGACACATTCATCCCCCTTCCCTGTTTCCTCATTGGTGGAGTACTCCAGGTTCACAGCCTACCCCACGTGTGTTTCTATACTTTTGTACAACTTTTAAATTTTTTTTTAAGGAAAATGCGTGTTCATTCCCATGGTTCCTTTTTTAACACTTCAGTATGTCTTTGTTATATCTTATTCTGCAATTCTTTATCTTATTCTCAACCTGTTATTTTCATTCTGCTGAGGTGATATTTTTCTCTTTTTATCTTATTTATTTTAATTTGACCTTGCCAATTAACCCTTTCTCAGGATGGTTAAGAAAAACAGTTCATACAAACATATGATAGAACTGAGGCCTTTCTAGGACTGGAATTTTCCATCTGCAAAACCACAAAAAGTTAGCTCTTACATGCCCCGTGTCAAAATTACTTCCATAAATTAAAAATGGATGTGTCATTATCATAGGAGACTCTTTTCTCAGGCCAAATATGCCAATCATATCCACTTCTTACAGAAGTTTATTGCCTTCCTGGGGCCCAGATTAAAGATGTGAAGAGAAATCTTCCAACCCTGATTCAGCCCTCAGATTACTATCCACTAGTGATTTTTCAGATAGGCAGCAATGAAGTTGCAACAAGAAGTCCAAAGGCAATCAGGAAAGACTGCAGGGCAGTGGGATGACTCTTTAAGGGATTAGTGGTATTGTTCTCTCCCCTTCCAGTTTCAGGCAATGATGAAGGAAGAAACAGGAAGAGCCAGCAGATCAATACCTTGTTCCAGGCCTGATTCACTGTCAGGGTTTGGATTTTTTTGATCATGGGTTGGTTTACATGACACCAGGCCTGCTGGTGACCAGCAGGGTACACCTGTCTCCAAAGGAGAAAAGGACCTTTAGACAGGAGTTGACAGGGCTCATTGAGAGAGCTTTACACTATATTTGAAGGAGGAAAAACATAAAACCAGGCTTGCTAGAGACAAGCCTGAGGATGGTGTGCCAGCAAGGTCCTTCAGTCTGCCATCTCAGTGGAGGTGAGGATGGAGATCCATGTGGCAGCAAAGGTACAAGGGCTATTGATGTGTTAGAAACCAATGAAAACACCTGAGAATGGTCACATAGAAATTATGGCTTCTCCCCCACAAAAGGTGGTGGGATCAGTAGCCCAATTGAACTGCATCTACATCAATGCATGAAGCACGGGCAACAAACAGGAGGATCTGGAAGACGCTGCACAGCAGGAAAACTGTTATATAGCTGCCATCTCAAAACCACGATGAGGTTACTCGCACAACTGGAGTGCTGCAATGGATGGCTATAAACTCTTCAGAAGAGATAGGCAAGGAAGGACAGGAGGTAGAGCAACCCTGTATGTTAGGGAGTATTTTGATTGTCTAGAGCCTGATGATGGTGATAGGGTTGAGTTTTTATGGGTAAGAATCAGGGAAAGGCAACAAGGCAGATATCATGGTGGGATATCAGGGATATCCCTGATGAGGAAGCAGATGAAATATTCTGTAAGCAGCTGGGGGAAGTTTCAAAGTCCTCAGCCCTTGTTCCCATGGGGGACCTCAACTTACCAGATGTCTGCTGGAAATACAAGACAGAGAAAACAGTCTAGAAAGTTCCTGGGATGTATGTAAGATAACTTCCTGATACAGCTGGTGACTGAGCCAACTAGAGAAAGCATCCAACTGGAGCTGTTCTTGTGAAAAGAGAAGGACTGGTAGGTGATGTGAGGGCTGGGGGCCATCTTGGGCATAGTCATCACAAAATGATAGGTTTTGGTTCTTGCAGAAATAAGGAGTTGGTCAGCAGAACTGCTATCTTGGACTTCCAGAAGGATGACTTTGGCCTGTTTAGGATACTGATTGACAGGGTCCCTTGGGAGGCTGTCCTGAAGGGCAAAGGAGTCCAGGAAGGCTGGACATTCTTCAAGAAAGAAACCTTAAAGGCACAAGAGCAGGCCGTCCCCATGTGCCGAAAGACAACCTGGCAGAGAAGAAGACCAGCCTGGCTGAACAAAGAGCTTTGTCTGGAACTCAGGAAACCAATGAATAGTTTTTGACCTTTGGAAGAAAGGGAGACCACTCAGGAGGACTACAAGGATGTTGTGAAGTTATGCAGGGAGAAAATTAGAAGGGCCAAAGACCAGCTAGGAATTAATCTGACTACTGCCATAAAAGATAATAAAAATGTTTCTATAAATATATTAGCAACAAAAGGAGGGCTAAGGAGAATCTTAATCTCTTACTGGATGCAGGGGGAATCATAGTGACAAAAGATGAGGAAAAGGATGAGGTACTTAATGCTTTCTTTGCCTCAGTCTTTAATAGTAAAACCCGTTGTTCTCTGGACACCCAGCCCCCTGGGCTGGAAGACAGGGATAGAGAGCAGAATAAAGCTCCCATAACCCAAGGGGAAATGGTTAAAAACCTGCTGCTACACCACTTAGACACCCACAGGTCTATGGGACTGGATGGGATCCACCAAAGTGTACTGAGGGAGCTGGTGGAAGTACTCACCAAGGCACTTTTCATCATCTATCAGCAGTCCTGACTTATCAGAGAGGTCCTAATTGACTGCAAGTTAACAAATATAACTCCCATCTCAAGAAGGGTTGGAAGAAGGATCCATGGAACTACACACCTGTCAGTTTGACCTCCATTGTCAGGGAAGGTTATGGAGCAGATCATCTTGAGTGCTATCACATGGCAGGTACAGGACAACCAGGTGATCAGGCCCAGTCATCATGGGTTTATGAAAGGCAGCTCCTACTTGACTAACCTGATCTCATTCTACGACATCACCCACTTGGTGGATGAGGGAAAGGCTGTGGATATTTTCTACCCAGACTTCAGTAAAGCCTTTGACACCACTTACCAGAGCATTTTCCTGGAGAAACTGGCTGCTCATGGCTTGCATGGGCACACTCTTCACTGGGTTAAAAACTGGCTGGATGGCCAGGCCCAGAGAGTGGTGGTGAATGGAGTTAAATCCAGTTGGTGGCCTGTCACAAGTGGTGTCCCCCAGGGCTCAGTACTGGGGCCAGTTCTGTCTAATATCTTTATCACTGACCTGGACGAGGGGATCAAGTACTCACTCACTAAGGTTGCAGATCACACCAAGCTGGATGGGTGTGTTGATCTGGCTGAGTTTAGAAAAGCTCTTCAAAAGTCAAATGCCAAGTCCTGCACTTGTGCCACAACAACCCCTTGCAATGCTACAGGCTTGGGGACGAATGGCTGGAAAGATACCTAGCGGCAAAGGACCTGGGGCTGTTGGTCAATGGCCAGCTAAATATGGGCCAGCAGTGTGCCCAGGTGGCCAACAAGGCCAATGGCATCCTGGCCTGCATCAGGAACAGTATGGCCAGCAGGCCTGGGGAAGTGATTGTTCCCCTGTACTAGGCACTGGTGAGGCCGCACCTCGAATCCTGTGTTCAGTTTGAGCCCCTCACTGCAACAAAGGCACTGAGGTGCTGGAGCATGTCCAGAGAAAGATGACGAGCTGGGGAAGGGTCTGGAGCACAAGTGCTGTGAGGAGCAGCTGAGGGAATGGGGATGGTTTAGCCTAGAGAAGAGGAGGCTCAGGGGAGAACTTACTGTTCTCTACAACTACCAGAAGGAGGTTGCAGAGAGGTGGAGGTTGGTCTCTTGAACCAAGTGACAAGTGGTAGGACAAGAGGAAATGGTCTCAAGTTGTGCCAGCATCGGTTTAGATTGGATATTAGGAGAAACTTGTTCACTGAAAGGATTGTCAGGCATTGGAAGTGTCAGATTGAGTGGTTGAGTCCCTGGGGGTATTGTGTAGATATGGGGCTTAGGATGTTGTTTAGTGGTGGATGTGGCAATGTTAGGTTGATGGCTGGATCTGATGATCTGGAAAGTCTTTTCCAACCTATATGATTCTATGTTTCTATGAAAGATTTCCCCTTTCTGTTTTTGGATAACTCCAACCACTACATAATGACTGTGCAAAATGCTGTTTGCTTATTTTCTGAAAGAATGTACACTTGGCACATGAGTCCTGATCACACTGCTGGAGAGGTAAAAGGGCTCTATAAATCCACACAATCAGCCAACGTGCACAAGTGGTTTTTTAAGTTTACTTCTTTTTTAATCTGAGCTAGTTTTATACACACATGCATATACACACACATACTTCCTAGCACATTTTGTATAATTTAAATTATTTTTGTGTTATATGCTCTTTCTGGTGTTCCCATGGATTCGTTAGGATGAATAATTTCTGTCAATAATGAACACAGGAACCCACTACATGAATACTTGACGAGATGAATATATGCATAGGTTATACATATCAATTTGTGGCGAATGCATGAAACAAATGCATAAGAAACTGATTTAACTAGCACGAAACACAGATGAAATGGATGGCATATAAATGTAATTATATTACTTTCAGGCAAATAAACTGGTGTAGATAGGAGGGTGATGGGTATGTGGATTCTGTAATGAACATCAGGGCAATAGAGAGGCCCTTTGCAAACACAATGCATCATTTTATGTCTTTAAAAAAGCCAGAGTCATATAAAAAGCCAGTAAGCAAGTACGGTTAATAGGTGGAAAAAATATTCTGTGGGTTAAGAAGCTAGAATGCATACAAAAACGAATGCTTGTGCATGGAAAGAAAGGTGATGAGAAGTATAGGGACTTACTAAAGACCTACTGGACCAGGTAGAATTTGTATTATCACCTTCAGTGGAATTTTGAATCTGCCCCTAACAGATTGCTAGACAGGCAGCATCAGCATGACAGTGGTATTATTTATTTGTATTTCTGGTCAAAATTATAACTTACATTTAAAATCGTCATATTATGAAAATTTCTAAACATTTAAAAATCTCTTTTTAATGACTTGACCATATTTAATTTATTGATGGTCAGACCATTTTGATACTAGGTAATAACATTGTATGATAAAGCTTACCATGCTGGAATGCCTCTAGGGATCTGGTGTCTAGAGATGTGTGTGTGTAAGATCTAGTCTTCCAGATGATTAGTATTATTACAGATTTTTCTCTTTTAGTGCTACAAAGCATCTCAAGTTCCCAATAAAACAATATACAACTCCTTATCTGCATCAACATATATCTTTCACCCACAAACATTTTACTCACAACTCTTGTCAGGCACAACCCTGAGCCTACTTTTCACAAACATCTCTTCCTTGGTACCTGTTCAGCTTATAACACCTTTTAGGGTTTCCTCAAGAGTTTTTTTAACTAACCCCTAAAAAGAATAAAAGGTAAATAATGTTTACCTATTCTGTGATTTTGCCCCTCATTTTTCCTGCACTTCTGGAAGCCAAGGCAGAGACCAACCAGCTTTCGTTTGGACCTTGCTCCAGGTCTCATCACCAGCAACCCCATTCCTCTCCCAGAGACTCCAATGTCCTTTTATCCTCACCTTGCTCTTTGTTTCTCCTTATATGAAAAGCCATTCATTGGTCTCCAGTGAGAGAGGAATGCGACCCCCATTGTGCATGTGATAACCCACAAGGTTGCCCATAATGGGTCTGTCGTCTCCTGTGAACCCTTTCATTAGCAGAAAAGTTATGCTCCATGCCATACAGCATAAAAGTGAATACTGAGTAGTCAAGAGTTAAAATTTACCTTGGCTGTTTCAATAAAATGTAATTTAATATGGCAAGGAACACATTTCATATCTAATGTTGACACTGAAGGATCTTGTATTGCTTTTTTACCAATAGAAATGACAGTGATTCATCAGCTTTTATTCCATTTTATATTGCTCTGGTGCTCTATCAGTCAGAAAAATTCTCTAATTTTTGGCAAAATTTACCCGCTGAGTTCTTTTCCTTGCTGCCTTTCAAATAAAAACTATTTCTTGTAGAAGGTATTCACATTTTTTTTATATTCCTGGTCTTCCCACCTTACAGCTTTCCTGTCCCCTGGAATCTACCACTCAGTATTTCCTACCAATGCTTTTTCAAAAGAAACATATATAGACATGTGAATTCTTCCAGATTTCTTGACAATTTCTCATGGCTTTGCATCAGTATGCATCCCTAACTTTATATGCTGTGCACTTTGAATTGCCCTAGACTCAGAGGATTTTCTGAGATCAAACAGCATCAATATTAATTAATAATAGAGTTTCCCTTTTAAAATAAACTTGGTTTTATAATACTGAGACAGCTTTTTAGCAATTAATTCATTGAATTTACACATGCTCCATATACTTGGAGACAAGAAGTGCTTAGATTCAGGTTCTATAGTGAAAGAGTTTTAACCTCAGCAGTTGAACTGGTTTGTAGATTTGAGGTTTGGACTGATAGATGGACTGTAAGTCTCACAGGGGAAGTTGTCATGAAGCTTTTACTCTGTGAATAAAGGGGAGTCTCAGTCACTCCTTCATGTGGCATTCAACTAGAATATCAAAAAAGAATATCTGGAGCGTGAAAAAGAACCGGAGAGAGTTTCATATAAATCAAACCTAAACCAAAACAGGTTCCTTTGTGTTAGGCTGCAGTCAGGGTGAGTTTAATTTTGCAAATTCAACTCCTCTTACTTGTATTTGGAAGTCTGGGATGTGGAGGTTTTGATGACTTCCCATTCATCCAAGATAAAAAATGATTCAGACCATAATTGTATGAAAAGATACAGCAAAATGGTTCTTTTGCACACTGGGATGCCTATCCGCATCTGAATGGAAACAGAGCCAAGTAACAGTATTCAAAACAACAGGATATGTGAGAAGGGTATCAACAGTAAAAGACTGTCCTGCCACCTGACACGGTCTGAGTGGCAGGCCCTGGCAACAGAAAAGAATAACTTCTCAAGCACAGTAGTAAAAATAGCAAAAAGCCACAGCTGTGTACTCAGAAGTGGCTAAGAAGTTGTGTATAAACCAATAAAATGGAATCTTACTTTTCTAAGGAGCATTCATTTTCTCAGAAGATGCAGCAGTATTTCTGGGAGCCACAAGGCAGCTGTACCAGCTAAGTGGCAAAATTTAAGCTGTCTCTTGCTCTTTTTCTGTCCATTTTTCCTCCTCACTAACTTCTCCGACATGAAACCAGCACCAATTTTGAGAAGATGCTCAAAATAAAATTCCTCCACGCTGTGATTTTTCTAGTAGTCAAGCTGTAAACCCACTTTTAAAGTAGCATGTAATTTCCTGAATATACTTTACTCTGGAAAAAAAAAATAGTGTGGAAAGATAAAAAAAGGCAAAGTACAATCTATCTCTCTGAGCCAAAAGAAGTGTTAGAGGTGCCAAAGCAAGCAGTTTAAAGGCACAGTGAATGGACTGAGGCTAAGAAATACTTAAGGATTAAGCTGGAAAACAGCATTTGTGTGAGAACCTCAGAAAGGCACTTAATATGAGACAAAAAAAATCTAGTCTCCCTTTTTATGTCTGAGACATCACAGAAGAAGTCATAAGCTTAGTGTGGATTCTTTATGCTTTGCCAAGGGTTTGGCTTGAAATGATTCTGCTGCCATAAAATCTGTTTATGACAGTACTAAAGTAAGTATATCACTCTAAAAATGCTGTCTATTCTACCGCAGGTAATGGCAGTAGGGAAACCTGAAGCTCACCTTAAAATTGGGGTGGGGAAGAGACCTTAACAATCTCAGCACCATAACACCCCAGGACCATGGGCTGGTGCTGCCAAGGGTGGGTGGTTCACTCTCCTTAGGAAACCAGCCTGGGAAGATGTGAAACAAATTTACGTACAATGCCTGAGCTGTACGTATTTTGATGAATTGGGAGCAGCAATAGTTGTGGGGCAGTGTGTCTGCTGCTGCACCGTAGGGTCTGCAGCTAACCGTGTTGGTAGTAAAGGCACAAATCATTTTCCCTTCAGTGTTCAAGTGTTTTATGGGCTTGAAAGTTAAGGAGGAAATAGAAATGCTTGTAAGGGGAAGTACTTTTAATACATCATAGTAGTTTTTTACTTGTGACTTTTGTGTTAATATAATTTGTAGCTCTTTCATGTTCTCCTTTCATTCTCTCTCTCCTGATTTTTGCTGTGCAAACACTGATATTTCCTGATAGAAGGAGACTTTAAACAGCCCACATAGATCGACTGCTTTCATGCTTCCAAATTTTCTCAGGCAGTTAAGCTCAAGAGACTGGTATCAGAGCACGGATCAAGTAACTTATTGACACACACGCAGACAAACACTGGGGAAGGGATGACATGAGCCAGCTGCCCTGACATGAAAGGGCACTGTGACTTTTCACCACAGGGCCATCACCCCACTTGAACTATGTGACAGCACTCTCTGAAATCAAACCAGGCAAGCCAGCTCCTTGGTGCCAAATGACTTTACTGCCTCACATTCCTAGGCTACTGCACAAACCTCTTTCAGGAACAATCATCTTGCTACTAAAGAGCAAAATGTCTACTCCTAATGACCAACCCTCCAACGTCTGTGCTCCTTGACTATGCCCATCTATATCAGGATTTGTATATACTATTATACTCCACGAAATCAAATGGTACTGTAGTGTGAAAGTGGGAGAAACCTGAGGAAGACAGAATAGCGAGAGGAGAAAGTCAAGTCTGCAGCTACCTCTTGTAAGGATGAAGGAAGGAAGAAGAAACTGGCAACCTAGTGTTATTCTCGCACTTCATCTGAGAAGATGTAAAAGCGGTGGTCTGAGCTGCCCCACTCTGGCAGGTTGCCTCTGAGTGCAGTACACAGAAGTAAAGAGGATCACAAAAGCAAAAAGGTTAGATGTGGTCAAGAAGAAAATGGAAGAAAGCTGAGCAAATAATCACAGAGCCTAGCAAATGCAGTAAGGGGTTGAGGGCTGGAACAGCAGCTAACTAGGAATAGCTATAAAAATAGCAGAGAAAAGCTCTGCTTTCTACATGGAGACAGCTCAAGTAGCAGAATTCCATCACAAACTGACCTCAAATCCAAGAGCCTGAGCTCACCCTCCAGGTATTTTTGGCCACTAAGAACATTTCTGCCAGTGTAGGGTTTTGGTTTCTTTTTTTCGATTCCAAAGATACCACCTTTCTGTCAATTGATAGAAGAAATCTAAGCAATTTCCAGCTAGAGGCTGGGTTTATTTATAGTGTAATTTCTTGTTGGCAAGCACTGGTGCTATAGCAGGGATAGTTACAATCAACAGGCATATAACCATTTTTTTCAGCAATCTCAGCACAAATACAATTTGAGGCAATGTACAGAGATGAAGACAGACAGCAAGATTCCTTGGTGTAGTCTGGAATGACATCTTTTCCCCTCTCCAATCTCAACATTATATGAGAATGTAAGAAAAGAGATGTCCAACAGAATAGAACCAGTGGTCCATCCAGCCTGGCTTTCTGTCTGCAGAAACAGCAATTGGACATTTAACACACGAGCCTGGATCTTCATGGGAAATCAATTCCCTCACATTGTGCCAGTTCCTGCAATCATTGTATTAGGGATGCTAAAGGGTATTTTCCTGTCTTGTCCTTCTGCTACCTGTTTATAGACCTGCTAACCATGCATTTGTCTTCTCCCTTTCTCAGCCTGCTGGTACCGTTTGCCTTCATCCCCACTGTGGGAACAATATACAAAAGTCCACTATGCGCTTGGTAAAGGAGCGCTTGATTTTAGACCAGTCTGCCTCTTGCTTCAAGTTCAATAACTCTGTCAACAACCGTCCTGCATTCAGCTTACCAAACATCCTCCTTATTCTGCCAGGCTTAGGCTTCCTGCTCAAAATGAAAGGTCCCAAACCTCAGTAGTCTCCTTTTGGAAGGCAGTTATGTCATGCCTGGGTCTTTTTCATTGCTTCTCTCCTGCATCACCTCCAATTCCACCAAGTTCTTCCTGAGACATAGAGCCAGGACAGAATACACATCTCTTGAGGCATAGAATCATAGAATGCTTTGGGTTGGAAGGCACCTTAAAGACCATCTAGTTCCAACCGTCCTTCCGTGGGTCAGGACAACTTCCACTAGACCAGGT